>NC_061113.1:25321300-25359316 GCF_002878395.1 Capsicum annuum | reverse complement strand
GACTCTATGAATAGATGTATATGTTTATAATATATATATATATATATATATATATATATATATATATTATAAACATATACATCTATTCATAGAGTCAAATACATTTCGAGAATAGCTTAGCGGCTCCATCCATGGTACATGCAGCTACAAATGTGCCACTGTATAGTCCTCTAAGATAACTTGCATCAACAACTATCACAGGTCTACAGTGATCGAACCCTTGTATAAATGTAGTTAGTGCGATAAAAATATACAAAAACTCATTATCTTCATGCTTTTTCATTCGTATATGTGAACTTGGATAAGTAGTGTTCAAAACATGAATATATGCAGGTAGTTTTCCGTATGATACCGAAGGTTTTCCTCTCAAATCTTCAAGTGCTTGTTCCTTAGCTCACCAACACATAATATACGTCAAATCCATACTAAGGTCTTCCTTCATGTCACTTCTGATTTCAGTCGCACTAGACTTTCTTTTGTGGTTTTTAAACTTTTGTTTCACCATATCTCCAATCAACTTACTAGTAGCATGAAACTTAGGATAAATCTTATCCTTTATCGGACATGTGTGTTCGGGTAAGAATTCTCTAACACAAAACATTCCTGATTTGTTGATATCAAATGCACGAAATAAAAAATCACAATTACGTGATTTGCATATTAATGTGTAACTGCAAAAAAAAAATGAAGTAATGTAATTTACAACATGTACAAAAAATAATAATCTATATGTATTTTTTAAATACATATGCTGTAATAAAATTTAACAAGAAATAAACAACAGATTTTACATACATGATAAACTTACCAGGTTTTACTTGATCTAACAGATCGTGATTGAAACTTCTCTCGAATCGTGTAATCCTTCATCACAGATTTTAACACCCTTTTCGAGATATAAACTTGTTCAACATCAATATGTTTGTGATATGGGTCCGAGAAAATTACTTTAGTTGCGTCAATATCCAATACATCCAAACATTTATCTAAATTAGTAACTATCAATGCTCTTTCAGTACCTGTATTCACAACGTTACGCGCAGTGATAGATAGATTCATACTTGCAGCGTTACATATTGATGAACTAACGAATTCATTGAAACTATTCTTTTCTGAAACACTTATGTACAAGGGCAAAGCACTCATTGCCTTTACATCCCTTTTCTGCATAATGTAGACCTTCAAACCTATGTCATTACGTATACGTATTTTACCTTCAATATCTGTTAACTGATATTCAATTTGAATGCTTTTGCATATCAAATCGACATCCATGTGCGAAGCTAGTACTTCACGCAGTTGGTTGTATGAAGCGTTTATGCTCAACAATATTGCATCACTGATGTAATCTTCATATTGTTGGCCAATATTGTTCATACTACCAGTATGTTTAATGAGAACAGGTATGCTTCCCATTGTCAAGATCCAGAACACTACAAAATATTAAATACAAATTAAATTATATAATATGTACTGCATACAATTAATAATTTGTATATACACAAACAAAAAAAAATTTCCACGGAAAATTATTTAGTTAAGTTTAGTTTCATACATAAATGACTAAAAAAAAAATCTTTGATGTTTGAGAAAAAAAGTAGAAAAAAAAATTCACCCACAACTTATAAAAGTCAGAATACAATATATAAAATTTAACCATACCTGTAATTGTTGAGTTGATTATTCAAATATTCTTCGTAAAATACAGAGTTCATCAATGATATTTCAATCTTTCAATTTTTTTTTAAAAATGCTTTTACCAGATGTATATGGAAACCGAGTTTTGAATTTCAAATTGTTTATTAACGGTTAAAGTAACAAAAATAGTCATTAATGGTAAAGGTATCTGTTAATTGAATGTTGCTTAAAATAAGGAACAGTTTAATCCCATAATTTTCTCTAACTAATTAGAGTTTAATAAGGAACGTTTTAACATATTTGTATATGTATTTTTATAGCAATCTTTTACTAGAATACAAAATACATATTGCTATTTTTCATAATTTTGAAACTGGTGCTATAAAAGTTATAATTATGACTCTACAGTTGCTATTTCTGAAATTTTTCCTTTTTTAAATAACCCCAAATAGATTAGGATTTAGCCATCTTATTTAATTTTTTATCATATTTAAAATAAATTGGTCAATTGCATTGCAATTGTGGCCAATTTAATTTCAATCGTGGCCCAAATTTAATAAGTTGGCTAAATTAAATTGTAATCAGCATGAATCAATATTCAATTTAATTTTGAGTTTCTTGGTTAAATAAAATCAAACAAATATTATCCAAATAAATCACTTTTAGGACAAATTATTTTTAAATCAAGACTACCTATTTGAATTAATTTTCAGGATATCCCTTGATTAAAATCAATTTTTAATAAAATAATTATTTAAGTAACAAAATTATACGATCTCATATATATAAATACAAGAATATATAACCGTTAATTAAATCAAAAAAATTACCTAGATAAATATTTTGAAAAGTTTTTATTTGAATAAAATAAATATTGTAATTTTATTTAAAATTGAAGAAACTCAGAATTAAACTTAGTCGTGGAGAACAAAAATTAGGTGTCAACAGAGAGACGATGGTTAAACTGGGATCCAAGAAAAGGATTAGTAACGCGATATTCTGAGATTGAGAGGAGATAAGTGAGATTCACCAAAGGATATTGAGAGGCTGTTTATGAGACATAACTTGTCAGATTCTACATGTTAGCGGTGAGATAGTGGATTGAGCATGATAAACCTACGAAGTTAGAAGCCAGGTGACATGGCCTGAAACTGGGTCATGTCGTATGGGCATCTCAAGCCCAACTTGGATCGGAGGTCGCCTTGTTAACCCTTCCTAATCATCAAATAAACCACAAGGGTCGGGTGAACTCCAACCATATATCAAGTAGCGAAAAGTAAAACTAATAGTCATAACTTAAACAATATCTACACATTTCATTAATGTCAACATTCTAACCAACACACCCAAGTCCACAGTCGTTCACAATGCCTCTACATAAATACAAAGTCTATATACTATATGTCGGGAAAAGCCCTCGATAATTGTTAAAATCGAATCCAAGTCAAGTATATAATTATAAGCTAAAGACTAAGAAATGAATGACTTTCGGAGTATGGAATCTCACCACTTCAACGTCAATCACACGAACCATTTTAACACCTGTCACTGCATAGGAAGAGAATAAGATGCTCCAGCCCCTATGTTACATGGGGACATAACGTCCAGAGACAGTTAGAGATTGGAGCGCTAGCATGTAATTCAAGGATAAGGATAAAATAACAGTATCAATTAAAGCCAAGTCATTGCATCATGTTCAACTATATTTATATACATAGTCATATGAGTAGGTTACTATATATAACATATTCATAATGTGTCACAAGGAAACAAGACTTAGAAATATTCTCAACATTCTCATTCACATGCCATGCGGTGGAGAACTTCAATCTTCCACACTTATAGGTTCACACGTTTCTTATTAAGCGAGAAACTTTAGCCACATATACATATTCATTAGTCGAGGGACTTTAACCACATACACATACTCATTTGGCAAGGGACTCTAACCACGATCCATTTCATTTGGGCAAGGGACTCTAACAAAAAGCCATATTAGGTAGGTGACTCTAACCCCAAGCAGACATATTCAAGCAAGGGACTCTAACCTATTGCATTTCCATTAGGCAAGGGACTCTAACCTCTTGCATTTTCATTAGGCAAGGGACTCTAACCTCTTGCATTTTTCACTCGGCAAGGGACTCTAAACTCAAGCCGTATCGGTAGGCAAGAGACTCTAACATCAAGCCATCGCAAACATCATTAGTCGACATTGGGACTCTGACCCTTTGTCCATACCTCAACATTCATTCATTTCAATACTTAATGACTCTAAACCATTTAACCAATTCAACACTTTTGAACTTTGACCCATTTAACCAATTCCACACCACATATGAATTTCATGGTCATTTGTAATTCAAGAATTTCATTAGGCCATTGTCTTAATTCAATTCATTATTCAATTCAATTTATGGTCATCAAGACTCATACAAGCCATTAATTCCTCATTAGCAATCTCATACCACCTTTTAGTTCAATGCAATTCAATTTCATGTTAGGGACTTTAACCCCTGTTTAGCCATCAAACCAACAAGGTCATAAATTAACAAATTACATGGCATACAATATCTTTACAATACCACTTATCAACCATTTAGATTCATTGGGCCATTATCCTAGTTCAAAACTTGTTAACATATGACTAGACATTTCATTTAGACATTTTCACGAACAACTTATGTACATACCTTTATCAAGGCCAAATTCATGAAAGAATTCATCATTATTAGGGTTACTCAAGACCTATTTGTTAAATAACATACAACAAGCACCCACATATCCAAATCATCACCAATAACTTATATAAACACAAGTCTAAGCAAGAACCAACATTATTCGTCATTAGGCAAAAAAAACCCGTATAATTGGATTTCAAAATCACTATTTACAATTATTAATCCATGTGTAAAATACATGGTTTTTGAGTTACTAAACCAAGGAAAGAGTTACATGCCTTATACAAGTTGATTCAAGGAAGGATTCTTGGTCTTCAAGCCTCTAGAAAGTCACCCCTTGAAACCCTAGACTCTAATCTTGTTTTGAGAAGTGTAGAGAGGATTTTGGAATGTTTAGGTCTTGCAAATGAGGGTTTAGGAGGCCACAACACATTATATAGTAAGGGAACTTAAGGGTTTTGGGGTGGGAAATATCCATAAAGCCCTTGAATTAAAAGCTAAAAAGTGGCCTTCTAGTTGGTACAATTCACTTGAGTCAATCATACCCTAAGGTATGAGTGGTACCCTAACTCGTACCCAAGGCTTCACTAAGGACCCCTACACTGGTTAGGGTACAACTACTCACACTTGAGTTATAACTAAAGGGTACGATTGGTACTCAAAATCGTACCCACATGTCGTACCAAAAATAGTCCACTCCATCTCAAGCTCCATACTCTATACGACTAGGTAGTGTATGACCATGGAAAGGCTAACTCATACCTAGGATAGTGTGTAACCCTCACCATACTGCCTAGTGTACAAGAGAGGTTACTAAGTCATATACAGTGGGTATGATTAGTACCTTGAGTCGTACCTAGTCCAGTAGTCTCAAACAAGGAAATTTTTGAAGGGTCCAAAGTCTAGGTGTTTCAATTCTCCCCGACTTGAATCAGTAATCCTCGAATAATGGGTAAGGCAAGCATAAATACGAGTTTAACACATCAACTAACCATTAATCAAGTTAGAACACAAGGTGCACAATAAGGATAAGACACACACCACAATCATTATCAATCAACCATTCATTTCATCCATTATGGGACTCAAGCCCATCATTTATCAAAGACACTTGATCAATTCAAAGCTTAGGGACTTTAACCCGTCGTCTATTATTAAACTTGCTCAATACAAAGCTTAGGAACTCGAACCCATTGTCTAACAAAGACATAATTCAAGGAAAAAATATTAGCACATATCTCTATCACAAGTTTTCAAAATGGAAAACAAATGTGGATAATTGGACTTCATGTCCTCTTCGGCCTCCCAAGTAGCTTCCTCGGATTCTTTATTCCTCCATAGAACCTTCATTGAAGCCACTTCTTTCGTTCACAAGTGGCGAACTTGATAATCTAAGATCCTCACTGAGACCTCCTTATAGGACAAAGAGTCTGAAATACCATTAAAATACCAACACCCTCCAAGGGAACAATCAATGAAGGATCGCCTACACATTTTCACAACACAGAGACATGGTAAATTAGGTGAATAAAGTTCAAACTAGAAGGCAACTCAAACTCATACGAAATATTGCCAACCCTTTTCAAAATCAAGTAGGGACCAACATATCGGGGACTAAGTTTTCTCTTCTTACCAAAATGCATCACTCTCTCCATGGGAGATACTTTCAAGAATACCCAATCACCAATATTAAACTCCAAATCTCTACACCTCACATCCGCATAGGATTTTTGGTGAATTTGAGAGGTCTTCAAGCTCTCATGAATCATCTTCACCTTTTTCTAAGGCTTGGTGAACAAACTCAGGGCCAAGTAACTTACCCTCACCAACTTCATACCACCCAATAGGAGAACGACATCTCCTACCATACAATGCCTCAAAAGGTGCCATACTAATGCTAGAGTGGTAACTATTGTTATAAGAGAACTCAATCAAAGGCAAATGATCATACCAATTACCTCCATAAATAATCACACAAGCCTGCAACGTATCCTCCAATGTTTGGATGCTTCTCTCTACTTATCCATCCGTTTGTGAGTGGAAAGCGGTACTAAGACACACCTTAGTCCCCAAACCTTTTTGGAACAACTTCTAAAAGTGGGATGAAAATGGAGTACCACAATTCAAGACAACAAAAACCTGAGCACCATGCAATTTCACAATCTCCATAAAATACAACTTGGCCTAATTCTCCGCCGAGTAACTACTCCTTATGGGCAAGAAGTGAGCGAATTTGGTCATCTTATCAACAATGACCCAAATAGAATCACATTGATTCCGAGAATGGGGGAGATTTGTAATGAAATCCATATTAATCGCTTCCCACTTCCACTAGGGAAAGAAAATTTCTTGGTGCAAGCCTCCGAGCCTCATGTGCTCAACTTTCACTGTTGACAGACCATACACTTAGCCACATAACTAGCCACATCTCACTTCATATTGCCCACAAATAAAATTATCTAAGATCATGATACATCTTCGTAGAACCAGGATGTATAACATACTAAGATTCATGAGCCTCGACCATAATTTTTTCCCTCAATCTATCAATGTCGGGAACACATAGCCTAACTTGGTACCTCAAGATACCATCACCACCAATTACAAAGTCCATAACCTTTTGTTGACCTACATAACTCTTGATCCTCATCAAGTTGAGATCCAACACTTGAATTTATTTTATCTTAACAATAAGAGATGATTAAGATACTGGATGCACAAATACAACTCCATCCTCGGAGTTCATGAGACAAACTCTAAGATTAGCCAAATGGTGAATGTCCTTTACCAATTCTCACGTATTCTCCTTCGCATGTGATAAACTTCTCATGGATAATCTACTAAGAGCATCGGCAACTACATTCGCTTTACCTGGATGGTAATGACGACTTATATAATAGTCTTTTAACAAATCAAGCTACCTCCTTTGATGGAGATTCAACTTTTTTTAAGTAAACACACTGAAGGCTCTTATGATCGGAAAAGATGTCAACATGAACCCCATAGAGATAATATCGCCAAATCTTCAATGCAAAAAACCACATCTAACAATTCTACATCATGAGTAGGGTAGTTCTTCTCATGAACTTTTAATTGCCTAGAAGCATAGGCTACCACCATACCATGTTGCATTAACACACAACCAATCCCAATATGATAAGTATCACAATAGACCATAAAACCATCATTTTCCAAAGTTAATTTATCTTTCAACTTCTCAAAACTACCCTCACACACATCCGACCACGAGAACTTGACCTTTTCTTGGGTCAACTTAGTTAATGGGGTAGCTATAGTCTAGAAAATATCCATAAGTCTTCTATATTCACCGGCTAGACCCAAGAAGCTCCAAAGATCAGTTGGAGTCGTAGGTCTAGGCCACTTTTTTACCGCCACAACCTTTTGAGGATCTACCATAATTATTTTACTCGAGATAACATGACCAAGGAAGGTCACAACCTTCAACCAAACTCACACTTAGAGAACTTAGTATACAAACGATGATTCTTCAAGGTTCGTAATACGACATGGAGGTAATCGACATGATCTACCTCACTCTTTGAATAGACCAAGATATCATCGATGAAGACAGTTACAAACAAGTCCAAGACCAGACGAAAGACCCTATTCATCAAATCCATGAATGCTGTTGGGGCATTGGTCAACCCAAAGTACATGACTAGAAACTCATAGTGACCATACCAGGTTCTAAAAGCAGTCTTAGGAATATCCACTTTCCTAATCTTAAGTTGATGATAACCCAACCTAAGGTCAATCTTAGAAAAACCCTTTTCACCTTTAAGTTGATAAAACAAATCATAGATCCTAGGAAGAGGATATCTATTTCTTTATGGCCACTTTGTTCAACCAACAATAATCAAAGCAGATATGAAGGGAACTATCCTTCTTATGCACAAATAATACAGGAGCACACCAAGGAGACACACTAGGATGGATAAAACCTTCATCTAAGAGATCTTTCAATTGCTTCTTAAGCTTATTTAGCTCCCCCGGAGCCATTCTATAAGGAGGGATAGAAATTGGAAGAGTTTTTGAACAAGATCAATCTCAAAATCAATTTCCCTATAAGGAGGAATATCAGGAAGATCATCGAAAAACACTTTGGGAAACTCATCAAACACAGAAATGGATTCTAAGAAAGGACTTTACGAGTTAGAATCTTTAACTTGGGCCAAATGATACAAACATCCCTTTGAGATCAAATTTTGTTCTTTAAGATACGAAATAAACTTCCCCTTAGGCACTGAAAAACCCTCTTCCCATACAATGACCATTTGGGTCCAAAAATCTAAGGAAGCATAACACAAATGCAACCAATCAATCTCCAGAATAATATCAAAATTGACTATGTTCAATTCTATCAAGTCCATAAGAGTTTCTCTAGCACTAACAGATGCCACACATCCCTATAGACCCTTTTAACAGCCATCGAGTCTCCTATTGGGGTAGAAATAGAAAAAAGGAACTGACAGACCCTTAGGCCCAAAACTAAGATACACAACCACAAACAGGGTCACATAACATAAGATAAGATAGACCCTAGATCAAGCAAATAATACATATCATGGGATAAAAGTTTTAACATAACCGTTACAATATTAGGAGACACCTCAGAATCCTGGTGAGTAGCAAGTGCATATAAGCAATTTCGGCCAGCGTCGGTGCCAGAAATAGAAGTTGAAGCAGAAATAACACCCTTCCATGCAGGAGTAGATAGAGTAGCAATAGGGGCCCTATTGGCCGAAAAAGCCACTAAAGAGCAAACTCTCACTGCAAGTGCCCAGTATGACCATATCAAAAACATCTATTTTGCCTCTTCTCACACTGACCACAATGAGGCTGACTACAGAATCAACAAGGTGGGTAGGATGGAGCTGACTAAGCCCCACTAAGATAAGATTGGGCACCGACTACCCAAAATCTACCACTAATCTAAAACTAATGATCACCCGGTGACTTCTAATAAGAAACATAAGTCGAGGAGAAAGAAATCAAACTCCGCCACTTTTTTCTTGGCTATTTGCCACCGCCTCTAGCACTTTGCTTGAAGGGCCTAGATTTCTTTCATTGCCTTTCACTGAACTTAGCCTATTTTGTTTTCTCTTTCTCCACTTATTGTAAATAAACAATCAACCAAGAGATGTCTATATTTTTGATCAATAAAGCCGCCTTGCTCTCAAGCACCAACTCACGGGACAATTTTGAGACAAACTTTTGCATTCTAGCCCTTATGATAGAAACTATCTCGGGAGCATACCAAGACAACTGATGGAATCTCAAGGTATACTCCTGAACAGACATCCTCTCTTGCTTTATGTTCACAAACTCTTCCGCTTTTGCTTTCCTCAACTCTTGAGAAAAAAGCATTCCAAGAAAGCCTTAGAGAAAATCTCCTATACGATGGAACTAGCATCCACACCTCTAGATAATTTTGATAACGGAACAACCGGTAAACACACAAAATAGCCAACAACACAAGCCAAGGCTGAGAACAAGGCATAAATAAGCTATGACAGCAATACACAAAATTGAGACAAGATAACAAAAAATACAAGAATGTAAAGATAGATAGCTTAAAATATGAGATTACAAGAATTATGAACCAAATCGTGTATCAAATGAGAAGACCCCTAAGACATGTAATAACAACACCAAGCTCTTACAATGACCACTAAGGGAATCAATTCTGCTTACAACTACCATTTCTAAGCAATAATCAATATTGGCTTTTCCAAGCCCTATACTAAACTACTTGGCTTTTCTAAGCTCTACACTACAAGGAGCACTCCCAATGGAGTTCAAGAATATGTTTCTCAGATATTTATCATCAAAAACTAAGAAATAAATAATCTAATAGAAGCCTATTTATAGGCTAGCTTATTACTTAGCAAAATGGCCAAAATACCCTTAATGAAGGGGGTAGCCATGAAGTGTCTTTCCAACAAGTGTAATCCCTAAAATACCCTTAATGAAAGGTGCTTCTTCAATGATCCAAAACTGTGGGGTCATACTTTAACACTTATGGTCTTGGGTTGGCATCAAAGGTAAGCGCCCATACAATCTTCCATATATGAGTTTGCTTTATGTCATGCTCAAAATGGGTCCTCCATGTATGCTCTTTTGTCCTTAAGGTGACCAAGTCTTGAGTCTTTATACATTGGCCTCTAATGATGTCTTCAAAAGCATAGATGTATATTTCACTTGTATCATCTTCCCCTTCTTGAAAAGAATTCAACCTCGAATCCATACCTTGCAAAACTAAAGAAAGGACAAACAAGCACAAATTTCTCATGAAATGAGGGTTAGGGTTAATACAACAAATAACATCATCATGCCAAGGTAGTACATACTTGAGATATAACCATAAATCCTTAGTCTTTATCATGAAAAGTTTAGTAAGAATGTTATAAAGGAAATGGCTATGACAAGTATCAAGAGATAAAGAAACTACAAAGTTCTTAATGGTATCACTATGTCCAAAAGGTAAGGCTACCCTTGTCTTAGGAACCATAAGGCATAATTGTATCATTACCTCTTCAAGTGGCCTCATCAAATGTGGTGCCACTATTAGTCTTAAAGTCCACCAATCCCACATAGCATTGTCATTCAAACAAGTGGACCAACCAACAAGACCCTTACCTCTACTTAATGCAAACCCAAAACTAGAATAGATGTCATCATAGGCAAAGAGGTAGTATAGGAAATAATCAAGTGTAAAGACATGCACGGGTCAAGACAAAGCATTTAAGCACATACACGCTCTTTTCTTTAAACAAATAGACAACTTGGTATCCATTAGTTGGGATTCATGCAATTTAAACACAAGTGTGTCAAGCAAGGATGCACATTTAGAAACATTACCCCAAGGAGTCAATGACACTTTTGCCCTCGGGTTGTCAAGAAGGACTACACATTCCTTACTCTTAAGAATACTCTCATCTTTCAAAAAAAGATTTCCATATTTAGGAGGAATATTGTCACACCATAGTGGGTTAGAATATAGGCTATAGCCTTCAAGACAAGCTATACCATTATTCTCACCATCAGGTTTATTAGGATTGATTATATCATCTTCAAACTAGACATTATACCTAAAGAGAGCATGATCTATCTCGCGGGCAGATTTGTAACAAGCAAACTCACTCTCTAAAAGTGTATTATCAAGATTCAAAGATGTTTCAAGCATATGATTTTTCCTATGAACCAAGCACACATTAGACTCTTTACCACAAGATAAGCTCACGGGTTCACTCCTATTCTTTTGACCAATATTTTCAAATCCGCCACATACTTGAGATTCATTAATCACATCACACATAACCTTAACTAGTGGGAAATTTTTACCTACAAGTTGATCAACACAAGTTTCACAAGACGATGTACTTTCACTCAACATAATGGCTTAAACACTAGGTAGACACAAATCGATCTTACAAGAAGAGTCGATTCGGTCATCAATAGGATTAACTAGTGTATCCGTACTCATAATATGTAAATCATCAAAAAGTGGCACAAAATCATTGGACTCACAAATAGGTAAGCTACTACTCATACTTAATGAGATACTTCTCTTCAACCTTGTGCTCCTCCGCTTTCCATGTTGGTACCTACATAAATATCATTAGAAATAGAAGGACAAACATAGTTAGCATAGTTTGGTGGTAATCCCCTCACTTCACTTTACACAACCTCTTTTTTTTCCACTCTCAGATTGCCACCTTGCACACCCTTACTCCTCTCAATCTTTTGTTTCTTATTTTTATTCGAATTGGAGTAAGTGAGCTTCTCTTTAAGACTTGGGTAGCATGGACATAACGAGATAATTTCCCCATTGGTCTGTTACCACATTAGGCTAATTTTGTACATTTGGAACTTTATATTGTGCAAACCAATCGGAACCCAAGCTTACATAACCTTATGTCAAGGGAAAAATATCGCACCACACCTCCTCATGGTATTCAAATTGGGAGAAGACAATCTTCACTCCCTTGGTAACCTTAAACCCATCCAAGGAATATGGAACAAGTAAGGGTTCTCGAAATAACCCCAAATAGTCAATCATGGATGGAAGGATGTAGTTTTCATAACACCTATCATCTAGCATAATGAGGCAGCCAAGTATCCCATAAATGGTCACCCTTCTAGAGTGAACATTCCATCTTGGATCAACATTGTAAGGCACATGGGTACCTTTCGTCTTTGGAGATGCATACCCTCTTCTTCTCATGGAACAACCTCCACTATAACTAGTATAACCACTCACACCACTTCGACTTTGGTAAGAAGTACTATAATGTGAAGAGTATGAATCTTCACACTCCACACGTGCACTCTCACCATAGCTCTCATAAGCTTTGTGAATAAAGGGGTTATACTTTATACCCATTCTTGGTTTGTCTTGGGTAGTGCAAGACTTTCCACACGTCCCAACTTCCTTATAGAAACAATCACAAGGAGCGTCATCATCTCTATATTCACCATAAGCACTAGGAACTACATTCACCTTATTTTCCCCCTCAAAACCATAACCCTCAAATCTGCCCATGCCATGATCATGGCTAATTTTATAGCCCCTATAATCTCCTACATCACCGTAGCTATAAAATCATTCACTACGATCATAGTCTCCCATGTCGTAGCCACAATAATACGTGGCTATCAAAAACATATTCCCCTTATACCTCCTCGTACCTACAAAAATGAACAAACAAGATTAGTAGTAAAAGCTCCTCACCAATACTCATATGCACTCAACTTTGTGATCGTCACAATTGGAGTGACGAATATTAAAAGTTACTTATACTCCGATAGCCAATAAGGTGTCAATCATTACTTAGCAGATGGAATAGATTCTTGTTTGATCGACTCAAGACACAAAACAGAAAAATCTACCTACGAACTTGAAATAAAAAGTTATGACAACTTAAAAATGGGAGAAGCATACAAGGAATAAAGACATGAAAAAAATGGATTCAAAAGATAATTCACAATCTAGTAGGTGATTACTAGTTGCTAATTAGTACTAGAATCAAGAAATGAAAGTAGCAAAACAAAGAAAAGAAACTTAGAATCTAAATTTGAGCTTCAAGATTTTTTTTGAATATTGATGATATGGCACTTTGATGATGTGGCACTTTGGATGATGTGGTAATTTGATGTTAGGAATTTATTTTTTCTTGTTGGCAATTTGAGTTGGTCAATTTTTCAATTGAAAGAGTGGAAATTGGCTTTGGAGGGAAAAAGAACAAGACTTGGAGCCTTTTTCAAACTCCAAAGTCTTTGAATTTCCTTGCACCTTTTTGTCAAGACAAATTTTTAAAGTCTTTGTCTCCCTTTCCTCTTTTGTAAGCCTTGGAAGATGCCCCTTTCTTTTTTTTTTGTCAACAAGAATTTTTGATACACTTTTGTCTACTTTCTTCTTTAGTGTTGTCTTGGAAATATTTTCAAGACAAACAAAGACTCACTCTCTTTCCACTTGACTTTTAGATCAAACCACTATTTTGAATGTTCTTCTTCAACAGCTTATGAAGAACATTCAACAAGGGTACCTAAACCCAAATCAGCTCAGAATTGGATGATATTGGTTCTCTTTTCAGAAGTTGAGATCCTCAACAATAATACCACAACTTTAAGATCAAATCTTAACCACAACAACAACAACACACGGCTTAAGCTCAAGTCCTCAACTACAATAACAACAACTTTCCAATATTCAAGAACTACTCAGATTTAGCTCAAAATTTAGACGTAGACTCTATTAGTGTTAGTAATGAAGGAAATAACACTAGAAACAACAAAAAACACAAAAAAAAGGAAAAATAAACCTCAAATCTCATTCCAAACACAAAAATAGGACAAATTTGTTTTTTTTTGCATTTTTAGTTTTTCCAACACTTTTTTTTGTCATCTTTCAAGATAGCAAGCGAAAGATTGATCTCGTAGGAATAAAATCAATCTTTTATCTGATACCAAATGATAACGAAATGACCATGAAACAAACAAAATAGCCAACAACCCAAGCCAAAGCTGAGAACAAGACACAACAAGCTATGGAAACAATACACAAAATCGAGACAAGATAACAAAATAAAAGAATGTAAAGATAGATAGCTTACATATGAGATTTCAAGAATTAGGAACCGAATCATGTATCAAATAAGGAAACCCCTAAGACATGTAATAACAACAAAAAGCTCTTATGGTGACCTGTAATGACCTGGGACTACCCCTTAGTCGTTATACGGTGCTTATGACCCTAAAGGACCATAAGCTAACCCATGAATGATATCTGTTGTGAGCACTGAATAATAATATTAAAATAAGTCCAGAATAATAGGCTAAAATACCATAAGGTTTAAAACATCAAAAATACTGATAAAATATAACATCTATGATAATATCTGTAAACTGAATATTGACTAAAACTAGTCTGGAAAGCCTCTAACTGAAATTGTCTGAAAGTGGAGTTGATGGGACAATCCCCCAACTAGCTCCATCTACTAAAATACTGAGTCTACTGAGATAATGAAATAAAAAAATACCCTAAAATAATGAGGACTCACTGCTAAATATGTTGTTGTTGGCTGAATCTGAATCTACTACATGTGGTCGAGAACCTGAGCGTCCGAATCTATGATATGAAACATCATAGCACAGGAAAGTATGCATCAGTACGTGGAAATATACTGGTATTCTAGATGAGGTAAGGCTGATACAAGGGTTCATATGCATGAATAATAATTGAATAAATGATATAGATTTACTGAATATAAGAGTACGTGTTTACTATAATTAAGATTTTCTGAAGCTAAGTACTAAGTTTTGATAACTGTATAACTGATATCTAAAATTACTGATAACTAAATTACTAATACTAATTGACTGTGTCTGACAGTCTTGATTTTATAAAACTGAGCTGAGTTCTAAACTGAAGACTGAAACTAAAACTATGAGAGATAATTATCTAACCGATATGCCTCAAATAAGAGAAGATAACCGGGTTGGGGTCCAATCTATAACCCTAATTGGAAGGGTGTCAGTACCATGTCATAGGTAATAACACTAGCTACGATTTAACCTTAACTAGAAGGAAGAGATTTTGTCAACCCTCACTGACAGGAAAATTCATAAGAGATGTATCAACCCTTATCTAGAAGGAAGTCATTTCAACTTACGCTAGCTACGTAGTTCTACAATTTAGGGATTGCTACTAAGGGTCAAACCCTACACTAACAAAAATGCCCCTATCCTTGGGTTTGCTCGGTGCTGAATCCTACTCCTAACTAAAAGACATTGAACTAATTATACTGAATTGGACTGGACTGATATAGACTTTACTGAGTTTTTCTAAGTTTTATAACTGACTGAGTTCTACTAAGTTTTATAACAGACTAAGAGTAATACTGACCATGACATGACTGATACTATTCTGTAACTAATACTGGCTCTAAGTAACAGCTAGATTTTTAGGTATTAAATACCTCCAGGACTTGATAGCATGAAAAACAAAGGAAAACATAATCTTGAATAACATAACAATGTTCACTTGGTCATAATTCATTCATAAAGACATTTCATCAAACACTTGTGATGCATTAACTTGTACATGAATAAAGATTACATGTTAGCGTGCTATAGTGGCATTATTTCATTCTCATAGACAATTTATCAAACACATGGGAAGCATACTTGGTTCATTAAATCATAAACACTTAGGGTAAACATGGATACAACAATCAACTTGCAAATTTATGGATTATAACATGCGGATTACTCAATTCAACATACATGCTATAAATCTTCATGGAATCTACCATTAATCATGGATTGAAACTCAATAAATGTCAAAACATAAACACAGTCTATTTTCATACATGTAAATCATGAATCATAATTCTTGAATTTTTAAAACAGATTCTTTGACTCTATGGGTGGAAGGGACCCATAGATGAACATCTAACATAACTTAATTTGATGAGTTATTAGAGAAATTCTTGGGATTAACCTTGATTCTTGAGAGTTAGGGTTTGGTTTCTTGAGAGAGAAATATCTTTTGATTTTGGGAAAAAGTGAATAATGAAGGGTTTAAACGTTTTTAGGACTTAAATCTCACATCTGGGCGGAGTAAAATCATAGGAAAAGACTGGTTTAACCCTGGGCGCAATGTTAATTTTTCATTAAATTTTCCTAATCTGGACCCCTGGTGCAATGCAACGCTATTGCACTGTGTCACTGGAAAATGACAACTGGGAAATTGTATGGTGGCGTGACGCAGTGGTATCGTGTTGCTGCTTTTTTTGTAAATTGGAAGTGCACTGCGACACGGTGGAATCGTGTTGGTACACTAGAAATTGACAATTATGAACTGGGTCTTTAAAGTGACGCGCTAATATCACGGAGCAATACTGGAAATTCACAATTTCTTTTTTGACACACTATGCGATGTGCTATTGGCCTGAAGGACGATGTTTAATGACTGAAACTTAAAATCTCCATAACTTCTTACCCGGTTGTCATATTTAGGAAAATTTATATTGTTGGAAAGTTGATTAAATATCCTACGCAATAGCAGGCTCTAATAAAAAAGTTACTAAGTACTTACAATTTTTTATTTAGGATATCCCATATACTGAGGGTTAATCTAGGCAAGGAAAATATGGGCTATTACAATATTTCCCCTTTAGGAATATTCGTCCTCGAATGTGGCTAGTTAAGCTGAGAGAGTACATAGAGACTGAGTTTACGTGCTAAACTAGACATGCTCAATTAAATCATGATTATGTGACTGGTCTGATAGACTGAACATATATACTAAACATGTATATCTGATGTATGATTACTTGGCTAAAGTCAATTTATGAAATACATGACTGACATGAGGATGATATAAGCTGGTAACTGATACCAAGTTTGAAACGACACTGAATATGGGACTGAGTAGGTTTAAGGAAGACTGTGATGATGTATGGGACACCATCTAACTGAAGGACGAATTAATGACTTAGATACATTACTGAGGCCTGAGGAACACATGGCATAAACTGAACTTCATGGACCATTTAGAGGGTAACATAAGTCATGAGAACTAAGCATATTGGGAAATATGAATATGTGTGTCATAACCTGCATGAACTGATTTTGGAATTTTTGAACTTATGGAACTTGATTCGTACTACAGAGTGAACTGGAACTCTTTATACTAGGAACTGTAAGCATGCATGATTTTTGATAATGTGACCGAATATGATCTATGATCATTGAGCTGACATGTAAGGCATGAGTACTGATATTACTGACATTACTACTAAAATTTAAAAGCCTGACTTAGTTACTTGTTCTACCATCTCCCCCTTAGCTTAAAGTCTCTGCGGATCACTTAATAAACTCCAAACTAAACTATCACCACTTTACTTCTAAAGTCCGAGATACAATAATACTCATAAACAGTGAACTCATCCTGATAGACTACTCTTGATAACATAAGGTCCACTACTAGTACTTCCTTTTGATACACAATTCTTAGCTTTCTATAGCCCTAACAATCATCATATAGCAACATCAACACCGAAAAATCTTAGAATTCTCAATCTTTTTTCTACTAGATCAATCTTCAAAGATTCAAACTTAGATTCTAACACATAACACGGATATCTGAAAATCTTTAATAACCATACTACTTTCATCGTAGTCTGCAAATATCATATCTATAACATAAATTCAAATCAACAAACTCAAGTTCTTGCATACATTGCTTCAAGCCTACTAATTCACCTGTCATACAACTAGCCCCATGAAATATAATTTGTTCAAATTCAGATAATACTATCCTTATTTTACTGCTGTTAAACCCCTGGGTCCTTGCTTTTAACTCTAGGTCATATGCAATTATAGGATTCTGAGGAGGGTTCTAAAAGAACACCTGACTTTGGTTAAATGCATGATTTTTCATGAATTATAAATGAAATCTTTCTTACTCATAAGGGTGCTGGTGGGATACTTTCAAGCCTGCATAAAATCCCATAACTATCTGTAAGGAACTGCATAAGAAATCTGTATCTATAAGTATTGATCGATCTTGATTGTTTTTATTACCTTGAAAAACAAGGAAGGGCTGGAAATAATAAAGCAAGATGAGAATCTATATAACTTTTTAAGAGGACCTTTCTGTAGCACAATCTAAGACATGAAAGAAGGAAAACTTTTCCTAAAACATCTTATAGCCTCCTGTCCATAAGTGTGGCACGCTACATACCCATGCACAAGACTCCACGCGATGCCACATATCAAACTCCCTAGGAAACTGTTAAACCTTAGGTTCTGATACCAAGTTTGTAACGACCTGGGACTACCCCCTAGTCGTCACACAGTGCTTACAACCCCAAAGGTCTATAAGCTAACCCATGAATGATATCTACTGTGAACACTAAATACTAATACTGAAATAAATACAGAATAATAGGTTGAAATGCCATAAGGTTCAAAATAACTAAAATACAGATAAAATATAACACCTGTGATAATATTTGTAAAATTGAATACTGGCTGAAACTAGTCTAAAAAGCCTCTAACACAATCTATCTAAAAGAAGAGTTGATGGGTCAATCCCCCAACTAACTCCATCTACTAAAATACTGAGTCTACTAAGATAATGAAATAAAAGAATATCCTTGAATGATGAGGACTCACTGCTAAATATGCTGCTACTAGCTGAATCTGAATCTACTATGCATGGTCGGGAACCTGAGCATCCGAACCTATGATATGAAACATCATAGCACAGGAAAGTATACGTCAGTACGTGGGAATATACTGGCATGTTAGATGAGCTAAGGCTAAATGCAAGGGTTCATATGCATGAACAATAACTGACTAAATGATATAGAGTTACTGAATATAAGAGTACGTGTATACTATAACTGAGCTTTTTTGAAACTAAGTACTGAGTTTTGATAACTGTATGACTGATATCTGAAGTTACTGATAACTGAATTACTAATACTGATTGGCTGTGTCTGACAGTTCTGATTCTATAAAACTTAGATGAGTTCTAAACTAAAGACTAAAACTGAAACTGTGGGAGATAATCATCTACTGACATACCCCAAATAAGATAAAATAACTGGGATGGGGTCCAATCTATAACCCAATTGGAAGGGTGTCAGTATTGTTCCAGGGTACTAATATTGGCTCTGAGTTAACCCTAACTAGCAGGAAGACATTTGGTCAACCCTCACTAACAGAAAACTCATGAGAGATGTGTCAACCCTTAACTAGAAGGAAGTCATCTTAACCTACGCTGGCTACGTAGTTATGTAACTCAGGGATTGCTACTAAGAGTAAAACCCTATACTAACAGGAATGCGCCCATCCATGGGTTCACTTGGTGCTAAATCTTACTTCCAACTGAAAGACGCTGAACTAATTATACTGAACTGGACTGGATTGATATAAATTTTACTGAGTTTTTCTAACTTCTATAGCTGACTGAATTCTACTGAGTTCTGTAATAGACTGAGAGTACTACAAATCATGACATAACTGATACTATTTTGTAACTGACACTGTCTCTAAGTAACACTTATGGTTAACAGGATACAACAGACTGAGAGTACTACTGATCGTGACATGACTGATACTATTCTATAACTGACACTGGCTCTAAGTAACAGCTAGATTGTCGGGTATTAAATAACCCCAGGACTCGATAGAATGAAAAGTAAAGCAAAGCATAATCTGTAATAACATAACAATGTTCACTTAGTTATACTTCATTCATAGAGACATTTCATCAAACACTTGTAATGCATAAACTTGTACATGAATGAGGATTACATGTTAGCATGCTATAATGGCATTATGTCATTCTCATAGATAATTTATCAAATACATGGGAAGCATACTTGGTTCATTAAATCATAAACACTTAGTGTTAACATGGATACAACAATCAACATGCAAATTCATGGATTATAATATATGGATTACTCAATTCAACATACATGCTAACATCTTCATGGAATCTACCATTAATCATGGATTGAAACTCAATAAATGTCAAAATATAAACATAATCTAATTTTATACATGAAAATCATGAATCATAATTCTTGAAGTTTTAAAAACGGATTCTTTTACTCTATGGGTGGAAGGGACCCATAGATGAACACCTAACATACCTTAATTTGATGAGTTCTTGGAGAAATTCTTGGGATTGACCTTGATTATTAGGAGTTACGATTTGTTTTCTTGAGAGAGAAATACCTTTTGATTTTGGAGAAAAGTGAATAATGATGGGTTTAAATGTTTTTAGGTCCCAAATCCCACATCTGGGCGTGATAAAATCATCAGAAAAGACTGGTTTAACCCTGGGTGTAACTTTAATTTTTCATGAAATTTTAACGATCTGGACCCCTAGTGCGACGGGCGCTATCGCGCTGTGTCACTGGAAAATGATAACTGAGAAATTGCATGGTGGTGCGACACGGTGTTATTGCGTTTCCACTTTGTTTGTGAACTAGAAGTGCACTGCGACGCGGTGGAATTGTGTTGGTACACTGAAAATTGACAATTGTAAACTGGGTCTATGGCACGATGCGCCAATATCATAGAGCAACATTGGAAATTTACAATTGCTATTTTGACACTCTCTGCGATGCGCTACTATCCTGAATGATGATGTTTAATGACTGAAACTTAAAATCTCCATAACTTTTTACCTGATTGTCGGATTTAGGTGAATTTTATATCGTTGAAAAGTTGATTGAATTTCCTATGCAATGGCAGGCTCTAATATGAAAATTAATGAGTCCTCCATAAATTTTATTTAGGATAAACCATGTATAGAGGGTTAATCTAGGCTAAGGAAATATGGGGTATTAAATGACCGCTAAGGGAATCAACTCCACTTACAACCACAGTTTCTAAGCAATAATCAATATTGAAATTTCCAAGCCCTACACTAAACTACTTGGATTTTCCAAGCCCTACACTACACGGAACACTCCCAATGGAATTCAAGAACATATTTCTCAAATATTTATCTTCAAAAACTAAGGAGTAAATGATCTAATAAAAGGATATTTATAGGCTAGCTTATTACATAGCAAAATGGCCAAAATACTCTTAATGAAAGGGGCAGCCAAAGAGTGTCTTTCCAATAAGTGTAATCCCCAAAATACCCATAATGATGGGTGCTTTTTCAATGCTCCAAAATCGTGGGGTCATGCTTCAACACTTGAGGTCTTGGGTTGGCATCAAAGGTAAGCGCCCACACAATCTTCCACATATAAGTTTGCTTTATGTCATGCTCAAAACGGGTCCTCCATGCATGTTCTTGTGTCCTCGAGGTGACCAAGTCTTGAGTCCTTATGCATTGGACACCAATGATGTCTTCAAAATCATAGATGGCCATTTGGATCGTATCACAATTCCGACCCATCGTATCATTGGTAGCTACATCCTTCAATTAGTTGGAAGCAAACTCAACGGCCTCAACCTCTGAAGCATGCATGATTTAGAAGATCTTCTCCATTTTATCAATTAAGTCTTGAGAATCCTCCTTAACCTCCATACCCATGAACATATGAGGGTTCAAATTCATAAAGTGGCCAACTCTTGTGGCCTCAAAAGAAATAGTAGCCGGAGCACTCCGCTTTGATTGAGAGGCTACCAATTGAGTCAAGAGGTTGATAGAGCAATGAAACTCTACATTAGTAGCATCCCTTTGAGGTGACTGAGGGGGAATGTCGCTCTCATAGTCAGGGTTGGTGGGGAAAGGTGGAACCTCCCAAATAAAGTCACATGCTACAACCCTATCCCGGGTCTAGACCTCGAAAGTTGGATGAGCGCCGTCCATCGGCCCTCAGTCGGGGCCGAGGGGTTATCAGATCTCCTTAGAGGCATAATTTAAAAGATAAGAAAATAAAAAGTAGAGGAATCCAAGACCTTAGAATCTATAGCTTAAGTTTGAAACACAAGAAAGGAAAGCATTCCTAAATGTCCCATAGCCCCTCTCTTATAAGTGTGGCATGCTTTACACCCATAAAAGAGATTCTACTTGACATGACATTGTGGACACCCAACTAACCATAAACCTAGGCTCTGATACCAACTTGACATAGCCAGAAATCGAGCCATGTCGTATGGGCAACCAAAGCCCAACTTGGATCGGAGATCGCTCTATTAACCCATCCAAATCATCAAATCAAGCCATAAGGGTCAGGTGAACTCCAACCATATATCAAGTAGCGGAAAATAAGACTAATAGTCATAACTTAAACAATATCTACACATTTTATTAATGTCAACACTCTAACCAACACACCCAATCCACAATCATTCACAATGCCTCTATATAAATCCAAAGTCTATATAAGTATATGTCGGGATATGCCCCCGACAATAGACAAAACCAAATACAAGACAAGTCTATAATCATAAGCTAAAGATTGAAATAAATGACTTCAAGAGTATGGAAACTCACCACTTCAACATCAATCACATGAACCACTTGAACACCTGTTATTACATAGGAAGAGAAGAAGATGCTCCAGCCCCTAAGTCACATGGGGACATAGCGTTCGAAGAGGGTTAGCGGTTGGAACGCTAGTATGTAACTCAAGAATAAGGATAAAATAGTAGTATTAATTAAAGCCAAGTCATTAAATCATGTTCAACCACATTTATATATATAATCATACGAGTAGGTTACTATATATAAACTATTCATAATGTGTCACAAGGAAACAAAACTTAAAAACATTCTCAACATACTCATTCACATGCCATGCGAGGGAGAACTCAAATCTTCCATACTTATAGGTTCACACGTTTCTTATTAGGTGAGGGACTTTAACCATATATACACATTCATTAGTCGAGGGACTTTAACCACATACGCATATTCATTTGGTAAGGTACTCTAACCATGAGCCATTTCATTTAGGCAAGGAACTATAACCACAAGCAATATTAGGTATGGGAGTCTAACCCCAAGTCGGTATATTCAAGCAAGGGACTCTAACCTCTTGCATTTCCATTAGGCAAGGGACTCTAACCTCTTGCATTTTCCACTAGGCAAGGGACTTTAACCTCTTGCATTTCCATTAGGCAAGGGACTCTAACCTCTTGCATTTTCCACTAGGAAAGGGACTCTAACCTCAATCCGTATTGGTTGGCAAGTGACTTTAACCTCACGCTATCATGAACATCATTAGTTGACATTGGGACTCTAACCCTTTGTCCATACCTCAACATTCATTCATTTCAACACTTAGGGACTCTAACCTATTTAACTAATTCAACACTTTGGGACTTTGACCCATTTAACCAATTCCACAACACACATGACTTTCATGGTCATTTGTCATTCAAACATTTCATTTGGCCAATGCCTTAATTCAATTCAATTTATGGTCATCAAGACCCTTAGAAGCTATTCATTCCTTATTAACAATCTCATACTACCTTGTAGTTTAACACAATTCAATTTGATGTTAGAGACTTTAACCACTCTTTAGCCATCAAACCAACAAGGTCATAAATTAAAAAATTACATAGCAAACAATATCCTTACAATACCACTTATCAACCATTCATACTCATTGGGCCATTGCCCTAATTCAAAAATTGTCAACATATGACTAGACATTTCATTTAGACATTTTCACAAAACACCTTATGTGCATACATTTATCAAGGCTAAATTTATAGAAGAATTTATCAATATAAGGTTACTCAAGACCCATTTGTTAAATCACATACAACAAGCACCCACATATGCAAATCATCACCAATAACTTATGTAAACACAAGTCTAAGCAAGAACCAACATCATTCATTATTAGACAACAAAACCCGTATCATTTGATTTAAAAATCATTATTTACAATTATTAATCCATGTGTGAAATACATGGTTTTTGAGTTATTAAATAAGGGAAAGAGTTACAAGCCTTATACAAGTTGATTCAAGGAAGGATTCTTGGTCTTCAAGCCTCTAGAAAGTCACCCCTTGAAACCCCAACCTCTAATTTTTTTTTTGAGAAGTGTAGAGAGGATTTAGGAGTGTTTAGGTCTTGAAAATAAGGGTTTAGGAGGCCACAACACATTATATAGTAAGGGGACTTAAGGGTTTTGGGGTGGAAAATATCCATAAACCCCTTGACTTAAAATCTAAAAAGTGTCCTTCCAGGTGTGATAACGGAACGACCATGAAACACATGAACCAGCCAAGAACAACACAAAAACGACCAACAAACACAAGAACAACAAGAGAAATAGAGAGCAAGAAGAACAACAACACATGACAGCAACACAAACATCACAAGCCAACACCATAAAGACAAGAAATGAAACACAAGTGCAATAAAAATAAAGCGATAAAAAAGATGACATAAGAACTTACAAAGAACAAGAACCAAAATGTGTTTCAAATGTTAAGAGACTTAAACCCGCGAGTACAACTACTTATGATGACCTCTAAGGGAATTAACTTCGCCTTAAAACCACCGTTTCTAAGCAATTTAAAATATTGGCTTTTCCATGCCCTACACTACATAGAACACCCCCAAATGGAGTTCAAGACTTGTCTTCTCTATACATCATAAAAAAAAAACTAAAATAAGCCTAACAAGAACCTATTTATAGTCTAACTTATTACATAACAAGAATAACCAAGATAACCTTAATGACAAGGGGCGGCCATGGAGTGTCTTTCCAACATGTGCAATCCCCAAAATACCATTAATGAAGGACGACCATGGGGTGTTTGAACTTTATTAAAGGGGCGGCTTGTAGTGTTGAGACTCCTCATCACACTTTGACTTGTGAAATCCTTTGAAGCCCTCTGGTAGTCATCAAGGTAAGCCTCCAAGCAATCTTCCACACACAAAATTGCTCTCTTGAGTGTCCAAAGTGGTTTCCCCTTGCATATTCTCGCGCCTTCAATGTGACCAAGACTTGATTCCTCATGTGTTGGCCCCAAATGAAGGCATAAAAAATTATGTTGGCATTTTGGATCATATCATCCTCCCCTTCTTGAAAAGGATTCGACCTTGATTCCAAACCTTGCAAAATCAAAGAAAGGACAAACAAATACAAACTCCTCATGATATAAGGGTTAGGGTTAGCAAACAAATTATCTACACATGCCAAGGTTGCACATATTTGCAATATAACCAAGGATACTTTGAATTAAATATTAAAAACTTATTAAAATATGTACAAAGGATTTGATTATTGAAATCACCAAGATATAAGGAAACTACAAAGGTCCTAATGGAATCAAATAATCCACAAGGTAGAACTGCTTTCATCGTATGAGCCATAAGACATAATTTCTTCTTTATCTCTTTAAGAGACTACACCAAGGGTGGTGCTTCAATTAGTTCTAAAGTCCACAAGATCCATATAGCACTCACACAAGTGGGCAACCAATAATTTCCTACCACTACATAAAACAAATCCAAGACTAGCATGGATATCATCATTAACAAAGAGGTAGTATAAAAAAGAATCAAGTGTAAAGGCATACACGGCCAAAGACGAAGCATTTAAGCACATATGTATTCTTCCTTTCGAACACATAGATAACTTGGCATGCACAAGTTGGGATTCACTCAACTTAAGCACAAGTGTGTCAAGCAAGGATGCACATTTTGAAGCTTACCCCAAAGAGTCAATGACACTTTTGTCCTTGGATTTTCAAGAATTAATACAAATTCCTTACCTTAAGAGTACTCTTATCTTTCAAAATTTCCATCTTTAGAAGGAATGTTGTAACACCATAGTGGGTTCTCATATAGGTTATAGACTTTAATACAAGCTATACCTTCAATACAATTATCACTACTAGGTTCATTAGGAGTCATTGTACCATCTTCCAACAAGACATTATACCTAAAGAGAGAAGGATTTATCCTGCGGGCAGATTTGAGACAAGTAAGTTCACTCTCTAAAAGCTTATTATCAAGTTTCAAAGATGTTTCAGGAATATGATTATCCGTATGAGCCAAGCAAACATTAGAATCAAAGGACAAGCTCACGGGTTAACTTCTATCTTTTTGATCAATATTTTCAAATTCTTCACTCACTTGAGTTCTATTAATTACAACACAAATAACCTCAAGTGGTGGACTAGTTTTGCACACAATTTGATCAACCCAATTCCCACAAGATGATGTACTATCATTCAACATAATGGCTTCAACACTAGGTGGACATAAATTAATCTTACAAGAAGAGTAAATTTGGTCATCAATAGGATCAACTAGTTTATCCACAATCACAACATGTACATCATCATCAAGAGGCAAAGAAACAATAGACTTATAAATAGATAAGCTACTACTCATACTCAATGGGCTACTAGCCCTACAATCATTATTCGCACACACAAAAGTGTAAGATTTAGCTATTTACATTGATGTTCATGAGTATATTCTCTTTCATCTCAGTGTGAAGGTCCCCCATAAGCTTCTACAACTTCTCAAATTTCCCTAGTCAAGCCCTCAAAGAAAATCTTCTCTTTTGGTACTTGTTCTACTCTGCTTTCCATGTTGGTACCTACATGAATGTCCCTACAAATAGAAGAACAAACAATGTTAGATTGGTTAGGTGGAAATACCCTCACTTTTCTCCACACAACCTTTCCTTTTCCACTCTCAGATTACCACCTTGCACACTCTTACTCCTCTCTATCTTTTGTCTCTAATAATTATTCAGATTGAAGTAGGTGAATACTTTTATTTAGGACTTGGACAGAATAGACGTCATGAGATGATTTACCCATCGATCTCTTACAATATTAGGCCAATTTTGGACTTTTAGAACTTTATGTTGTGCAAACTAATTGGTACCCAAGCTTACATAAGTGTATGTCAAGGGAAAAATATCACACCATACCTCCTCATGGTATTTAAATTAGGAAAAGACAACCTTCACCCTCTTGGTAACCTTAAACCCATCCAAGGAATATGGAATAAGTAAAGGCTCTCAAAACAGTGCCAACTAATAAACCATGGATGGAACGATATAGTTTCTATAGCACTTATCATCTAGCATAATGAGGCAGCTTGGAACCCCACAAATGGTAACCTTTTTTGGAGTGAACACTCCTTCTTAGATCAATATTGTAAGGGACATGAGTACCCTTCGACTTTAGAGATGCATGCCCCCTTCTTCTCATGGGACAACCTCTACTATATCTATTATAACCATTCACACCATGAATAACTTGATAAGAAGTACTACAAGGTGAAGAACATGAATTTTCACACCCCCCACGTGCACTCTCACCATAGGTCTCATAAGTTTTCCAAATGAAAGGGTTATACCTTGCACAAATTCTAGTTTTGACTTGGGAAGTGTAAGACTCCCCACACGTCCCATGTTCATCATAAGGACCATCATAATGCTCATCAACATCTCCAAATTCACTATAAGCACTTGGCACTTTATTCACCTCATTTCCTTCTTCAAAACCACCCTCAAATCTACCCTTGCCATGACATGGCTAATTTTATAGCCCTCATAATCTCCTACATCATCGTAGCCATAAAATCCCTAACTACAATCATAATCTCCCATGTTGTAGCCACAATAATCCACAGCTATTGAAGACATGTTCCCCTTATACCTCCTTGTACCTACAAAAAATGAACAAACAAGATTAGTAGTAAAAGCTCCTCACCAACACTCGTATGCACTCACCTTTGTGATCCTTACAATTGGAGTGGCGATAATTGAAAGTTGCTTATACTCTAATAGCCAATAAGGTGTCAATCACTACTTAACAGTTGGAATAGATTCTTTTTTGATCGACTCAAGACACCAAACAAAAAATCTAGTTACGAACTTGAAATAAAAAAGTTACAATGAATCAAAAATGAGAAAAGCACACAAAGAACGAAGACACGATAAAAATGATTCAAAACTAATTCACAATAATCTTGTAGGTGATTACTTGTTGCTAATTAGTACTAAAATCAAGAAATAAGACTAACAAAACAATGAAAAGAAACTTAGAATCTAAATTTGAGCTTCAAGGTTTTTGAAATATTGATAACGTGGCAGTTTGATGACTGATATGGCAATTTTGTGATGTGGCAGTTTGCTATTTGGATTGGTCAAATTTTAATTTGGAAGAGTGGAAAAAACTGTTTTGGTAAGGACAAACAAGACATTGGAGCCCCTTTGAAAATTTCAAGAGACTTGACTTTTTCCTTGCACCTTTTTGACAAGACAATTTTTTTAAAAGCGTTTGTCTCCTTTCCTTTTTTGTAAGCCTTGGAATATCCCCCTTTCTCCTTTTTGGCAACAAGACTTTTGAAAGCCTTTTTCTCCATTTCTTCTTTAGTGTTGTCTTAGAAATTTTTTCCAGACAAACAAATACTCACCCTCTTTCCACTTGACTTTTTAGGTCAACCAACTATTTTGAATGTTCTTGCTTAACAACTTATAAAGAATATTCAACAATGGTACCTAGCCCAAATGAGCTCAAAATTGGATAATTTTTGGTTATTTTTGCCCACGTTAAACTCCACCACCACAACAACATATTTTCAAGCGACAATACCAACAACAACCCTTACAATTTCAAGCTTCACCTTACTAGTTTTTTCAACCTTTAACTCAACAACGGTGAATAACTCAAAACCACCCAGATTAAACTCAAAGCCAAGATCTAAACTCACTTAGTGTTAGGGAATAAGAACCTAACACTAGAAACAAACAAAACACACTTAAATCTCCCAAATCTAAGTTTCAAATTTTGGCCAAGACATAAAAACGGGATAGAATATTTTTATTGGATTTTTAATTTTCAATACTTTTTTACTTTTAAGATAACAAGCCTAAGATTGATTCCGTAGGAACAAAATCAATCCTTGCTCTGATACCAAATTATAATGGAACGGCCACAAAACACACGAACAAGCCAAGAAAAACATGAAAACAACCAACAAACATAAGAACAACAAGAGAAACCGAGAGCAAGAAGAATAATAACACACGACAGCAACACAAACACCATAAGCCGAGACCACAAAGACAAGAAATGAAACACAAGTGTAATAAAAATAAAGGGATAGGTAAGATGACATAAGAACTTACGAAGAATAAGAACCAAAACATGCTTCAAATGTTAAGACCCTTAAACCCACAAGTAAAAACACCAATCTTCTTACGGTGACCGCTAAGGTAATCAACTCCGCCTTACAACCACATTTCTAAGCAATTTACGATATTGGCTTTTCCAAGACCTACATAAATCTTGGCTTTTCCAAGTCCTACACTACATGGAACACCCCCAAATGGAGCTCAAAACTTGTCTTCTCAATTCAACATTAAAAACTAACTAAAATAAGCCTAATAAGAACCCATCTATAGTCTAACTTTCTACATGACAAAAATGACAAAGATACTACCCGTAAAGATAAGGAGCAGCCAGGGAGTGTCTCTCCAATATGTGCAATCCCCAAAATACCCTTAATGGGAGGCCATGGGGTGTTTGGACTTTAATGAAGGATCAATATGTAGGGTTGAGATTCCTCGTCACACTTCAACTTGTGAGATCCTTTGAATCCCTTGGGTAGTCATCAAGGTAAGCCTCCAAGTAATCTTCCACACATGAAATTGTTCTCTTGAGTGTCAAAAGTAAATTTCTCCTTCTATATTCTCATGCCTTCAATGTGACCAAGACTTGATTCAACGTGTGTTGTCCTCGAATGAAGGAATCAAAACTTATGTTGGACCTTTGGATTGTGTAAAGGTGGGTACAACTCACTTGAGTCAATTGTACCCTATGGTATGAATGGTACGCTGACTCGTACTCAAGGTTTCACCAAGGACCCCTACACTAGTCAGGGTACAACTACACACACTTGAATCATATCCAAAGAGTACGATTGGTACCCTAAATCGTACCAACATGTCATAACAAAAATAGTCCACTTCATCTCAAGCTCTATACTTTATACGACTAGGTAGTTTATGGCTCATACCCTAGTATACAATCATGGGGAGGCTAACTCATAACTAGGATAGTATGTAACCACCACAATACTTCCTAGTGTATGAGAGAGGTCACTAAGTCATATCCAGTGGATACGACTAGTACCCTAAGTCGTACCTAGTCCAGTAGCGTCAAATAAGGAAATTTTCTAAGGGTCCAAAGTCTAGGTGTTTCACCAGGAGGAACACAAGACTAGTGTTTATTTTTTATTATTTACAACCAAAAACATTCAAATCTTGTCACTTTTACTGTTAACTACAAATTCCCCCATTTACCTTTTGCACTACCCGATTGTTTTAACAAGTTAGAGCGATAGTTCTGACCTATTCAATATGTGTTCTACCCCAACCTAGTTGGGTCACTATATTTTGACATCAACCACTTTATTTTTCTTGGAGGTGTAGTTTTGGGATACATGAAATTTTTTGCACCGCTGCTGGGGAATTTGGTTGTGATTTATTGATTGAAGTCGTTAGAGTTTCCGAGTTTTATTTTTAGTTATTGTTGGAGCATACACTGGTGTATGCATAGCATTAAGAGTCAAGGAAATCCCTTAATCCCACTTGATCCTAAACCAGAAAGAATCCTATAGTCAAATCATAGGATGACATAACAAGTACGTGAAGGCCATCTTGAGGGGGCTTCAGGACAATCCTACTGGTTTGCCTCCTCCTCCTCCTGGTATATTTCAGGAGAAGATTGATAATACCACTGATCAATTACTAGCAGAAGCAAATGCTTCTAATTTGTCATGACCCAGCCTTAGGCCTAGTCACGATGGGTATCTCACACCTACCTAGGGCCAGATACCACCCCCTTTGCCTAGTCACCTGATCACAATAAGTAATAATAGCAGAAGCAACCCAAAAAAAATGTGAAAGATAGATAGATAACTCAATAGGAACTAAGAGTCAATAAATAGTAACCACCCACACTTTGTCCACAAAAGCTTCTAAACTGATATACCGAGTTAAGTCGGGACATGCCCCCGACTATGACAAAAAGATAATCCAAAAGTTTGAAAAGAAACCGATGGGATTTCTGAAAACATAAAGAAAGAAGCAAAATGTCAAGTCTTCTGAAATATGGAGGCTCACCACTTCAAGATGACCAACGGACGAACCCAAACTATTTAACTCTGCATAAAGAAATCGAAGAATCCCTAGGACCCTACATCATGAAATGATGTAGAATCTGGGGACGGTTAGTGGGGTGAGCACTAGTATGTAATACAGGGAAGGGATAAAATAATGTCATAATCAAGTCAGTCCAAAATCATTCAAAAACCATATCCACACATTCATATATATATATATATATAAATACATATAAATCAGATGTCGGGATAGGGAACAAGGTTTAATCATGATATTTAAAATCATTAACCAGAATTGTGTAGCTCTAACCGTCCTAGTGGCTCCCATAGGATATATGGGTTCAGCTCCCCCTGTTGAAAAGGTCCCAACGCATGTTAGCCACATGAACTAGGAAAATACGAGAAAGGTCCAAAGCCAATGAGGCTCCAACCATTCCAAGACCTTTATACCGGCAAACGTAGTTTCTAGTATCGGTCCTCCCTGGACCTCTACCTTCTATGATGAGCTACACAGCCCCCTTAAGCCCAAATGTAAATAATTTGCACATTCCCATCCATTAACCAAGGAGTCTTTTAATTAGGCATTTACCATTGGTATCGTCATACAAAATAAGGTTAAGCTTGCAAGACAATTCCATTATGCTATTCCAAAACCAATTATCTAAAATGACTCCAAAGCTTCCAATTAAAAACTAATTCATGGACACCAAGGCCTTCCAAAAACCATTTTAAGTTCCATTAATCTTTTATGCAATGTAAGGTTCTAAAAGTGAGTTCAATTACGCATGTATCCATGTTTCAAAACCAATTAGCCCAGTTGGCCTGAGGGTAAAGCCAATTACAAACCATACAACCATAAGCTTTGGGGGAACCCATGTTCCCCATTCCAATTCCCCCACCCATGCATTTATTTAGTCGAAACCATAAGATAACACATAAATAACCAATTCAAAACCCTAGAAAAATTAATTCATATGAAAACCATTCCAAACCCCTCAACCCATATTCAAAATCCAACAATTAAAACCATATGGATAACAATTTAAACACATGCTTTGTATAAAAACAATTTAGGGAAGAGATACATGCCCGACGATACCAAAATATTTGGAAGAAAAATCACCAATTGAAGCTTGGATAAGCAATCCCTGGAAACCCTAGCATTTCTTGACTTTGAAGTTTGAGAGGAGAGAATAATGTTTATGATATGTTAACTAAGGGAAATAAGGCTAAAGAAAGGGTATTAAGTCATGGGAAATAGTGGGATAAGAGGAAAAAACCACAATGCCCTTAAAGAAAAAGGCCAGAAACTAAGCACCCAGTCGCTACGAGTTAGGTAACGACTCATAGTAACTGGTCATGAGTCGTCACTAACACGCACAACTTGAGACCTTAAACCCTGTCCCCTTACTTTTATGGGCACGGGTTATATCCTACGACTCGTGACCTCACCCTATTACTCATGAGGGAAAAATCGTGAACCAAATATAAACACTAGCCCATCCTACTAGTAAAACTACGAGTGGATCCCTAGGACTCATGATAACTGGGCACGACTTGTCACAAGAGTCCTTACTTGGGGAGTGAGGCTAAAATTTAAGAAATTTCTAGATTTCAAAACCTGGGATTTTACGTTACCCCCCTTCCCCCTAGATTATTCATCACTAAATAAGAAGTAAAGGCACCCATTAGCATGATAACAAGACAGAATGCACACATACCCAAAAGACAACTTCGATAGGCCATGAAAAAGAGTATGGAGCCCACAACTCAAGCATTTCATCTAATGCGGGGAATAAGGATGGATATTTGGATTTTATGTCTTCTTCATCTTCCCAAGTATATTCTTCCACCTTTTATTCTTCCAAAGGACCTTCGCCGAAGCTACATCCTTAGTCCACAACATACGAACTTGCCTATCCAAGATCTCCATCAGGACTTTCTTATAAGACTAGGAATCCAAAATACCGATATTATTTACAGGGAAAACTAAAGAAAGATAACCCACACACTTCTTTAACATCGTTACATGGAAAATTGGATTAATGGAACCCAAACTCAGAGGCAAATCCAACTCATAAGAAACAATTTCAACTGTTCTAAAAATCTGATATCGACCAACATAAAGGGGGCTGAGCTTCTATTTTCCCCAAACCTCACTACCCCTTTCATAGAAAAGACTTTGAAGAACATCCAATCACCTACTTCAAACTCTAACTCCTTTCGCCTTACGTCTGTATAGGACCTTTGGAAACTTTTAGAAGTCTTAATCCTCCCTCTAATTATTTTCACCTTCTCTATGGCCTGATGAACTAAGTTAGGACAAAAAAAACAAGTCTCGCTACTCTCAAACCACCCAATAGGAGACCTACATCTCCTATCATATAGAGCCTAAAAAAATAACAGTCTAAATACTTAAATGGTAGCTATCATTGTAAGCAAACTGAATAAGAGGCAAGTGATCAACCCAAATACCTCCAAAATCAGTCACACAAGCCCTTATCATATCCTCTAAATTTTAAATAGTATGTTCCATTTGTCCATCCATTTAAGGATGGAAAGCTGTGCTATGTTTCACCTTGGTCCCTAAAATTTTTTGTAATAAATGCCAAAAATAAGAAGAGAATTACGTACCTCCATCTGAAAGGATGGAAATTGGTGTTCCATGCAGCTTGACAAGCTCCTTAATAAACAACTTAGCATTATTTTCTCCAGAGTAGTTGGTCCTCACAGACAAAAAGTGAGCAGACTTAGTCATCATTTCGATAATGACCAAAATCAAATCATACTAATTGCGAGACCGCTGAAGACCATAATAAAATCCATATTGATCATCTCCCACTTCTACGCAGGTAATTCTATCTCTTGAGATATCCCTCCAAGCCTCAAGTGTTCAACATTCATATTCTGGAAAACCATACACTTTGCCACAAACTTCGCCACATCCTTCTTTATATTACTTCACCAATAGATTTTCTTCAAGTCATGGTACATCTTTGTCAAACCCGAATGAACTGTATACCTAGACTCATGAGCTTCAGCCAAAATTCTTTCTCACAACCTATCAATATCAGGAAATGGACAAGGTGCCTTGGTACCTCAAGATACCATTTCCCCCATTCTCAAATGCCATAACCTTTTGTTGACCCACATTTTCCTTAATCTGCATAAAATACGATCCAAAATCTGCTTCTTCTTGACCTTGGCACCAAGCGAAGACTTAACCACTTCATGAATAATCACATCTCCATCCTCAAAGTTCAAAAGATGCACTCCCAAGTTATCCAATCGGTGAATATCCTTCATTAATCCTCATTTCTCCTCATCCTTATGAGATAAGCTCCTCATAAAAAGCCCGCTAGAGCATCAACAACCACATTGGCTATACCTGGATGGTAGTGAAGACTCATATCATAGTCCTTGAGAAATTCAAGCCATCGCCTCTACCAGAGATTAAAATCCCTCTGAGTGAACATATAGTGCAAGCCCTTATAGTCTAAATAAATGTCTACATGTATCCCATACAAATAATGACTACATATCCTTAATTCAAAAACCACAGTCACCTAATTCCTCTTATAAACTTTGAGTGGTCTAGAAAATAAGCCACATCCTTACCATACTGCATCAACGTACAACCTAGTCCCATACAGAATACATCACAATATACAACAAAACCCTTAGTACCCTCGGGTAGGGTCATAACTGGATTAGAGGTCAACTTATTATTTAACTTCTCAAAACTACCCTCATAAGAATCAAACCACAAAACTTTACCTTTTTTGGGTCATGTTCATTAACAAAGCAGCAATAGAAGAGAAACTCTCCACAAACATCCTATAATACCCAGCCAAGCCCAAGAAGCTTCAAATGTCGGTTGGGAGTCATGGGTATAGGCTCTTTCTTAACTGTCTCCACTTTTTATGGATCTACTTTGATCTTTTCACTAGAAACAACATGACCAGAAAGGTCACAACATTCAGCCAAAACTCACACTTAGAAAATTTAGCACACAACCTTTGATCCTTAAGAGTCTGCAACATAATTCGAAGGTAACTGGAATATTCCCCCTGACTCTTAGAATATACCAAGATATCATCAATAAACACTATCACAAATAGATCCAAAATTGTCTAAACACTTGGTTCATAAGATCCATAAAAATAGTTGGGGTGTTAGTCAATCCAAATGACATAATTAGGAATTCATAATGACTATATTGGGTTCAAAAAGTAGTCTTGGGAATATTAATTTCCCAAATCTTCAATTGATGATAACCCGAATGAAAGTTGAGCTTAGAAAAGCATCTAGCATCTTGAATCTGGTCAAAAATATCACCAATCCTAGGAAGAGGGTACATATTCTTTGTTGTAATCTTATTCAACTGCTGATAATTTATACACATCCAAAAAGACCCATCTTTTTTATGTACAAAAATAATAGAAGAACCCAATGAAGAAATATTAGGACGAATTAATCCCTTATCAAGGAGATTCTTTAACTGCTTCTTTAGCTCTTTTAACTCAGACAAAGCCATTCTATAAGGAAGAATAGAGATACGAAGGGTATCCAGTAGAAGATCAACCCCAAAGCGTATTTCCCTATTGGAGGAATGCCAGGAAAATCCTCAGGAAACACTTCAGAAAGCTCATTGTCAACAGGGAAAGATTGCAAAGAGGGCCCCTCAGAAATAAAATCCTTAACCTGAACCAGGTAATACAGACTCCCCTTAGAGATAAATAAAATCCTTAACCTGAACCAGGTAATACAGACTCCCCTTAGAGATAAACTTTTGGGCTCTAAGATAAGAGATTAATCTCCCTTTAGGCACTAAGGAACTTCCCTCCCATTCAATTACCAGTTTATTAGGAAATTGAAAACTTATCTTTTGGGTCCTGCGATCCAGAGAAGCATAGCACGAATAGAGTCAATCTATCCCCGAGATTATGTCGACATCTATCATATCAAGCTCTACCAAATCCACTAATGTCTCCATATTAAATATAGACACCATACAACCCCTATAGATCATTCTATCAACTACAAAATCATCCGCTAAAGTAGACATTAGGGGTGGATATAAATATCAAAAAAATAAAACACTGAACCGAACCGAATTATTTTGATTTTTTGGTTTTCATTTTTCAATTTTTCGGTGTGGGTTTGGTTTATTTTTTTTTTATAAATTTGGTATTTTGATTCGGTTTATGATTTTTAGGTTGACGTAATTCAGTTTTTGATTTAAACCAAAATAAATAAAAATTTTTAATATACTTTTAAATTATTATATATGTATTAATATATATAATATATTTATTATTTAATACGATTTCACACAATATGATTTGAAATTTCGAACAACATGATCTTCATGATTAAGTCAACTTAATTTGCCGAAATTCATATACAAAATTAATTTTATGATTCAATACCTATAACATCAATGATACTTCATTTTGAGTTTAAAGATTAGGAAGATAATAATAGTCAGTTGATTTGAGTTTGATTTGAAAAATGAATCTTCTACTTTAAATAAGAGTAAAATTATGGAAAAGGAATCTACTGCTTTAAGTAAGAGTAATTTATGAAAAGAAAAAGAGGTAAAGTGTTGGAGTGAAAATAGGAGAGGTTGCCAAGAAACACATTTGTGTGGAGGGTAAGACTAAAAAATGCTACTTTTGCAATAAAATGTAATTTTGTAAAAGTGTTATCATTTATCATAATTATGGTTTTACGTTTGTTACTTTCTGTAATTTAAAGTTTCATAAGTAGCAAACTTAAGCTCTTAGTTAGGAGTTTCATAGCAACTGTTTAATAATTACCTGAAAGAGCAACTTGTATTTTATATTTTAGGCACTTTTTGCTATTAAACCATATATACAATGAGATTTACTGTGCTTCTTTTGCTCAAATTAGTTGAGTTAAATAAGGAATAATTATCCCATGTATTTAAACAATAAATTCCTTTTCCATAAATTACTCTTATTTAAACTTAGTAGATTCCTTTTCCAAATCAAACTCAAATGTGAAAATTATTATCTTCACGATCTTCAAAATTTTAAAATGAATCATCATTACTGTTTTTTCTTTCCCACTCTTATATCTCTAACTTTTTTTTTTATCATTTTATTTTTTAATTTTGATTTCTTTTTCTTTATCATTTTTCCTTTCCATTTTATTTTCTCTCTTCTTTTTTCCCTTTTCTATTTTTTTCTTTATTTTTTCTTTTTCATTTTTTTTCCTTTATCATATTTTTCTTTTTCTTTTTCTATTTTTTCTATTTTTATGTTTTTTTTCGCTTTTAATTTTACATCTCTATTTCTAGCTTCTATTTTTTTTTCTTCTTTTTTCCTTTTTCTCTTTTTTTTTTTAAATTTGTTTTTTCATTTTTTTTTCATTTTTCATTCCTCTATCTCTAACTTTATTTTTAAAAGACAAATATGTATATCACATATACATATTCAAAAAATATACAGAATATATAGATATACATATCTGCATATGTATTTACAGAAATACATAACTGACTCATATGTATATATAAACATATAAAACACAAAATCTCTATAACAA
>NC_061113.1:25078181-25318300 GCF_002878395.1 Capsicum annuum | reverse complement strand
ATATAGGTAATAAAAAAATACATGATATATATCTTAAATAGTAAAAAATACAAATAAATACATATGTTACACTCTAGAATGATATAGAACAGTTCAAACACAAAGCCAAACACCGTACAAAAATACATATGAATATGCATTTGTATATACAAATTACAAATAAATGCAAATTCCCCCAAAAACTTTATAATATATTTGTGACATAATACATCTATCTAATTGCCCTTGAACTACACATTTCTTTTTTCGTGTAGACACCACAAATATTCTTATGACTAAAAACCTTGTACTGCTCCTTTGATAACAATGCCTTAATATGTTCTTCAATATCATTAACCGTGAGATATCCTATATGTGGTGCAAATCTTTGAAGCACTCTTGCCATGAATATATGATCATACGACACCTATAGAATGAAATAATGACATAAATCTATATTACATGTACTTTTCACAAAAAAAATGCAAAATACATAATATGCATATGTTTTCTTTTACATAATACATATTACATTATAAAAAAATACATATAACTTTGCATATATATTTACAAAATACATGCTTGATTCATATGTATATTACCATACAAAAAATATAAATATGACTCTGATATGTATTTACGAAATACATATCAAATTCATATTAAACGGTAATAAACATAACTATATTATGTATCTTCATATATATATTTGCGAAATAAAAAGATGACTCATATAAACCAATAAAATACAAATGCATGTCTTAAACAGTAACAACTATAACTATATACATATACATATAACTAAAGCAAAAAATACATAATACATAATGAACATTAAAAAATACTAAAAAATATATATGTTACCCTCTAAAAAATATATCAACATAGTCATATGTATATAAAAAATATATATACCGCACATGATCCATAGGCTAATAAAATTACAAATATAAATACTTCTTCAACTTTATCTTCTTTGAAATCGTATTTAGAAGAATTTTAACTGACATGACTTGAAATTTTACTTGATTCTCCCATTTCCTTTGACTTTCTTTTTTTCCCTCAGATCTTTGCATTTTTAGGAGATTTGAAGATGAAGGTTTTCTTAATCCCTTCTGTTTGATAATTTCCACTATCTTCTTTGGATTATGATGCTTCGATCTCTCTTCTTCTATGCTCATTGCTTTCTTCGACTGAATAGACATAGAAATAAATTTAAGAGCTTCATCTTGTGTTAATCCTCCACAATCTTATAACAAATATTCACAAAATCCACCTCCGCCCCCACCCCCCGTCCCACCTAAAAAAATGCAAGAACACTGTTGAACAAAAAACATAAAATTTATAAAATATGTTGAAGTGATAACATACAATAACTATAAATTGATAGCTACCTTATTTGATGGAGCACAATATTTATCTACAATATGAGAAAAATATGAGCAATTTTAGGGAAAAAATGAAACGATGATATTGGAGAGAGGTAAATGAGTTAAAAAAGACACAATTAAATTAGAGAGAGATAAAATAATAGAGTGAAAATAGAAAAGAGGTAAAGTAATAGAGTGAAACACGCGTGTGTGGAGTTAATAGCAAGAAAATGCTAATTTGATTATAAAATATACTTTTATGAAACTGTTACTATTTAATATAATAAGGGTCTTAAGTTTGTCACTTCCTGTAATTTAATATCTAAGCTCATTAGCTATTTAGGCTTTAGTTACATTCTACTACTGTCTGTAGCTCAAAGCCTCAAAATAGAAATACATTCAGCAACCAAAATCAAAAGTTACTTTTTGCATCGATTTTTACAATCAAAAGTTAATATATAGTCCTCCATCTATTTTTTGCATTGTTATTTTTGTATTGGAGGTGATTATTCTCATTTGTTACCTAGAAGACTTTATAATTTTATATTGGACTTTCTTTAATGTAAGAAAGATAAACTAGTCCAATTTACAAATATAATGTAGCTGATTAAACAGGCACAAAACCAAAATTATTAAACTAAAATAGAACCGAACCAAAATTTACATAAACCAAACCAAATCAAACTAATTTAGTTCGGTTTTTGGTACACCTAATTTCATAATAAAAAAACAAAATAAAAAACCAAATCCAAACCAAAATATCGAATGCCCACCACCTAGTAGATGTAGAAAAGGGTTGAAAATACTTTTGGGATCAAAACCAAAATGCACAACCATATAAGGTGTCACATAAGAAAGGGTAGACCCCAAATCAAGCAAACAATACATATATCAAAAGAAAAGTTATAATCTACCAGTGACAACATTAGGAGATGCCTCAGATTCCTAACAAGTAGCAATGGCATAGAGATGATTTTGTCCATCATCGGTATCAGAAAGAGTACCCTTCGTTCAGGAGCTAAAGAAGTAATGGCCAGAACTTTATTAGCTCTAGTTGCTACCTTAGCCGCAGGACAGTCTCGTTGTATGTGACCATGCTGACCACAATTGAAGCACCAATTTCTCCTCTCATCATAATAAACCCAGTGAAATTGACCATAAAATCTACAAGAAGGATATGGTGGGGATGACTAAGCTATACTAACCTGTGACTAGGCACCCTATTCCTTAGGACCACTTCTAGACTAAAAAAATGATCATCGGCTGGCTAGGGATAAGGAGAACTAGCCAAAGAATATAAACTAGAATTTCCCTAAGTATTCTGATATGAGTCAAAGGGGAATCATATCTTTCAAAGACATTATTAGAGGCCAACACATAAAGACGACTCAAACTCAGGGCTTACCTTTGATACCTAACTGACAGCACAAGTGTGAAGCATGGACAAAAGCCAATTACACTCTAAGGCCACCCCACATAAGGCCCTTTTTGTTAATTCCTTAGAGGAAAAGGTGCCTATGGAGTGTAGGAACTCATTAAGGGTATTTTGGTCATTTACTATGTAATAAGTGTAGCCTAAGACTTTAAATAGATTTTATTAGTTCATTTTTCAGTAACTTGGATATTATTTTGAAAGAATACTCTTAAAGAGTGTCTTTGCAAGTGTGGAATCACTTGTGCAAGTGTCGATTCACTTGTGGCAATGTGAAATCATTGTATTGGTTACCCATTTAGAAATGAGGGTGTCTTAGGGATTTTGGTTCCCTTGAGGTCTTCGTAAGAGTGTGGTGTTGATATTATGGGTCTTAGGGGTTGTAGTGTTTGATACACACTTTAGTTTCTAAAGCTTGTAATATCTTATATCTCACTATCTATCCTTTTACTTTCTTGCAAATTAGTTTGGTATTGTTGCTTTTTGGCTTATCTTTTTGTTCTTCTACTTTGTGTAGCTGTGTGCTGTTGTTGTCACATTGTTTCTGTGTTTCCATAATAGATTTTGTATCATTTGGTATCAGAGCAAGGCTTGATTTTGTTCCAATAAAATTACTCTTGGGATTTTTGCCTAGAAAATCAACAAAAAATAGTCTTCAAATCTGAAAATATCACAAAAATAACTAGTTGTTCCTGTTTTGTATCTTGGCCGAAATTGTTGATCTTGCTTTCGTACCTTGGCCAAAAGTTTGAACTTAGATCTAGGATTCTTTTGTGTGTTTTTATTGTTTCAAGTTTTAGGCCCTTCCTCACTAACACTATTTGAGTCTAGGACTAAATGTTGAGCTTGAAAAATATGTTGTTGATGTTTGTTGTTGAGGATTAGTGGCTTGAAAAACCTATTGTTGATGTTTTTTGTTGATGATATTAAGCTTGAACATGTGTTGTTTATGTTTGGGGGTCCAACATGCATCTAGAACTTCAAATTTTGAAGCTGGTGTTCTTGGTGTTTTTCACCATCTTCATATCTTATTGAAGATAAAGTGGGTGTTTGATCTAAAAGCAAAGTGGGAAGAGAGTGTAGTATTGTTAGTCTTAAAACATATTCCAAGACTATTATAAGAGAAGAAAAAGGACAAAAATACTTTCAAAAATTCTTATTACCAAAAGAAAGAAAGGGGTCTTCCCAAGACTTACCAAAGAGGAAGGGGGACAAAGACTTTCAAAAGGTGTTTTGCCAAAAAGGTGAAAGGAAAGTCAAGGCCTTTTGAACTTGAAAAACCTCCAAGTATTGTTGTTGTTGCCTCCAAAATCGAAATTCCACTCTTCCAATTGAATATTGATTAATACAAATTGAAGATAAGAAATTTTTTCAAAATTTTAACAATTTTAATGCCCAATTTCAAAAATGACCTAAGGCTCAAAATTTCAGATTCTTTGTTTTTTTATTTGTTTCTTTGGTTATATTTCTTGATTCTAATACTAATTAGCAACTAGTAATCATCTACTAGGTTGAGAACTAGTTGTTTGAATCTGTTTTTCGTGTTAAGAGTTCTTTGTGTGATTTTATTTATTTGATTCGTTGTAGTTTCTTGGTTCAATTCCATCCATATTTTCTTTGAGTCATTTAAAAAAAAAATAATCTATTCTAACCTCAAGCCTCAATTGGTACCAAGTAATCTAATTGGAGTATAAACGAGACACCAACACTTACGACGCCAGTTGAGTGACATTTCCAAGACGTGAGCTTGAGAGTTAGTAAGGCTATTTTTCTTTTCTAACATTAACGTGCTTGATATTTTTTGTGTTTGTTTAGTGTTCTTAATAGGTAATATGGAGTCGGGAAAGGTAATCATGAAAGATTTGATGGCGGCTATAATGAGTGTGAAACATGATATTGGTAGCCAAATAGAAGAGATGGAAAATTCTGTTTCAAGAAGATTGAACACCTTGATAGAGCATCCAAGCCTTCCTAATCGATATTTCATGAGTAGAGGTCAACCTAATCAATTTCAGGCCATAAGGGAAGAGGAAGCTAATAATGGGGAAAAGAACTTAGCTCAAGAGGAAGAGTTGTGTGAGATTGTTGAGCCATGAGTTGAACCGAATGAGGGTGATAAGGAACACCTAGTTGTGGAACTTGTCAAGCCTAAGACTTTTTTACATCCTAACCATGGAACTGGCATTTTGCCTAGTACCAATACTCCTCTTGTGCAGGTTCATAAGCTAATGCTTCCAAAGAAGGACTTAAAGAGGACCTCTCATGAGCATAAGTTTGAAGGCCTAGATAAGTTCTTATTCAAGGACTCCAAGGTTGATGAAGACTTAAACCAAATAAGGGGCCTAACCAAACTCCTATGGGTCGATGGGTACTTTATGACAAGGAGTGAAACATCTAACCTGATAGATCGAAGGAAGGAGTTCCCTACCAAAGGAATTTCTACAAAGAGGCAAAAGGATCAAACCTATTGGTCCAAGTCAATGCATGAAAGGAAAGGTCCTTGTAAGGCACCTATGGAGGATAAGAGAACAAATTCAAGGTGTTGCTTCCAAGGTATGTACCTACCCTTTCCTATTCATAGTGATTCTTGGAGACACGATGATATTTTTCTTATATTGAATAAACCCTTGAGGATGATTGAAATTATGCCACACCATGGTAGTATTAGTGTATTAATGAATCATTTATGGTGTTTGAATTTGCTTTTTGAATTGTGTGGGGATTACAATATTAATGCCCAATCAATTTGTTGCTTTGGGAAGAGTCCGTGGTGTGTGCTTGATGTACAACTTTGGTTTCCTAATCCTTGTCACATTTGTGTGGTTGAACAAGCTGAACTAATAGGAAGGACTCTTAGGAGAATGCTAAGTTCCATGAAAAGAATTCACCCAACTTCTTCGAGATACCCTTTGGCTTGGAGTATTTTGGTTTCTCATGGATTATCTAATTACTCTAATAGCATGATTCCATTGGTGAATGCACTACTTGAGGGATGTTGCTTGGAGACAAAATATGTAATGTGCTTCAAATGTCTTGTCTCATCTTATTATAAACTCATGTTTGAGGGAAATTTTGATGAGCATGGTGTCCTTAACTCTTTTATTTTCTATCTTTTAGCTTATGATGATGCCTTTTGGAATGACTTGAATGTGAATGGAATGTATGACCTCCCTATTTTGGTTTGCAAGCCTATTTGTTATTCCAAGAATAGTCTATGGATTCCACTTGATGAACAACTCTTGTCTCTTATTTCTTGTCACACTTATGTGGATGGACAAGTTGTTTCTTCTTAGAAAGAGTGTTCGGGTTTTGGTGATTGGAATGCTTATGGAATGATTGATTGTGCTAACCCTAACCTTAATGCCATGAGAAAAGTGAGTTTGCTTGTGTATCTTACTATTTTTCAAGGCTTGTATTTGAGGTCGAATCCTTTTCAAGAAGGGGAGGATGATACAAGTCAAAGAGGCATCATAGCTTTCAATGACATCATTGGAGGCCAACACATAAAGACGACTCAAGCTTGGGGATTACCATTGATGCCTAACTGAGAGCACATGTGTGAAGCTTGGACAAGAGCCAATTACACTCCAAGGCTGCCCCTCATAAGGGCCTTTTTTTCATTTCCTTGGAGGAAGAGGCTCTTATGGAATATAGGAACTCATTAAGGGCCTTTTGGTAATTTACTATGTAATAAGTGTAGCCTAAAACTTTAAATAGCTTTCATTAGGTTATTTTTCAGAAACTTGGATGTTATTTTGAAAGAGTACTCTTAAGAGTGTCTTTGAAAATGTGGAATCACTTGTGAAGTGTGGATTCACTTGTGGCAATGTGGAATTGTTGTGTTGGTTACCTATTTAGAAACGAGGGTTTCTTGGGGATTTTGGTTCTTTTGAGCTATTTGTAAGAGTGTGGTGTTGATATTATAGGCCTTAGGGGTTGTAGTGTTTGATACACACTTTAGTTCCTAAATTTTGTAATATTTTATGTCTCACAATCTATCCTTTTACTTTCTTGCAAATTAGTTTGGTGTTGTTGCTTGTTGTCTTCTTATCTTCTTGTTCTTCTACTTTGTGTTGTTGTCATGGTATTGTTGTCACCTTGTTTTCGTGTTTCCATAGTAGATTTTGTATCATATTCTTCTTGCTCCACTGTTTACCATCTCTTACATTAGCTTGCTGACCTTCACCCTGCTCTGAACACTTGAACTTCTTATTCTGCCTCTCTCCCATCTCTGGTTGTCTTTTTTTTTTCATCATCTACCTGCTACACACAAACCACAAGCCTGGAGATATCCATGTTATTATTCAACATAGAAGCCTTAGACTTTAATACTAAGTAACGAGATAACCCAGAAGCTAACTTTCTCATCTTAGAGCTCTGGAGAATAACAAAGCAACTGCTAAAACTTTAAAGGACACATTTTCACACTCATCTTCCCTAGCTTCAGATACACAAACTCCTCATCCTTAGTTTTTATTAACTCCTAAGGAAAGAAATGATTAAGAAAGACACCTAAAAACTTATCCCATAAAGTTGGCTTTGCATTATCACCTCTCATCTTCTCCCACTTTGCATACCACTGGTAAGCTACATCTTTAAACTGGTATGCAACAAACTCCATACCCTCATAATTAGTAGCATATATCACCCTGAATATCTTCTCTATTTCGTCAAAAGACCCTTGAGGATCCTTTTTAACCTTAAAGGCTGTGAAGGTTGGGGGATTTAACCTCATGAACTGGACAAGTGACCTCAAATGAATAGAACTATGAAACTCCGCATTAGATGTATCACCCTGAGGTGGATGAATAGAACTATGAAAATCCACATTAGAAATATCACCCTGAGGTGGATGATCATAAGCATCACCACCCTGAGAAGCCCGAGAAGGACTAGTAGGGATAGATGGAACTCCGCGTGGAGTTATATAATTAAGAGAAGGGACCCTAGATCGGGTATACACTCCATACACAGACAGAGTTTTATGAACATCGTCCTTTGGCAGGCAGAGGTTCCAGAAGAGTTTCTATAAGCACCAAATCTTTAGGGAGGCATGATCTGAAATATGAGTAAGCCAGAGATTAGAGGAATTTAATGACACCAAACTCTATAGCCCAAAATAGAACACAAGACAAGGAAATATTTCTTAATTCCTTGTAGCCTTCCCATATAAGTGTGGCGCGCTACACACCCATAAAAAGGACTCTACTCGACACAACTTTGTGGGTACCCAATGATCCTGAATCTATGATCTAATACCAATCTTGTCATGAACTGTCCTTGGACCTAGTCGCGATGGGTATCTTAAGTCCATCGAGGGATGGAGACCACTCCCTTGCCTAGTCACCTGAGCACAATAATTAATAATAGTGGAAGCAACCCAAACTTAATATGAAAGATAGATAGATAGAAAACTAAATAGGAACTAAGAGTCAATAAATAATAACTACCCACACTTTGTCCACAAATTCCTCTAAACTAAAATATTGAGTTAGGTCAGGACATGCCCTCGACCATAGCCAAAAGACAATCCAAAAGAATGAAAAGAAATTGATGGGATTTCTGAAAATATAAAGAAAGCAGTGAAATGTCCTATTGAAGCTGGATCTCACCCCTTAACTTGACAAACGGATGAATCCAAACTACCTAACTCTGCACAAAGTTACCAAAGAACTCCTTGGATGCTACATAAAATGATGCAGTATCCGGAGACAGTTAGTGGGATGAGCACTAGCATGTAACTCAGGGAAGAGATAAAATAATGCCATAATTAAGTCAGTCCAAAATCATTCAAAAACCATATGCACACATTCATATATACATATATAATAAGATGTCGGGATAAGGAACAATGTTTAGTCATGCAATTAAAATCATTAACCTGGACTACGTGGACCTAACCATCCTAAGGGAACCCACAAACTATATGGGTTCAGATCTCCTTACCGAAAGGGTCCCAGTGCGTGTGAGCGACACAAACTAGGAAAATCTATATTTCTAGTACCCGATCTTCCCGGGACATCTACCTTCCACGATGAACTACACAACTTTCTTTAAGCCCAAATTAAAACCATTTAAACATTCTCATCCGTTAACCAAGGATTCTTTTAATTAGACATTTATTGTTGGTATCGTCATATCAAATAAGGTCAATCTTGTGAGCCAATTCCATTTTACCATTCCAAAACCAATTAGCCAAAATGACTCAAAAGCTTCTAATTAAAAACCAATCCATTGCCACCAAGGACTTCCAAAAACTTTTTAAAGTTCAATTAACCTTTTATGGAATGAAAAGTTCCAAAAGTGAGTTCAATTATGCATATAGCCATGTTCCAAACCAATTAGCCAAATTGGGTTAAGGGTAAAGCCAATGCTGAACGATAAAACCATAAATTTTGGGGAAACCCATGTTCTCCATTCCAATTCCCCTACCCATGCATATATTTAGTTCAAAACCATAAGATAACATAAAAATAACCAATTAAAATCCATGGGGAAATCAATTCATATGGAAACCATTCCAAACCCCTTAACCTAAATTCAAAATCCAATAATTAAACCACATGGATAATAATTTAAACATATTCTTTGTATAAGAATGATTTGGGAAGAGATACATGCTTGATGAAACCAAATATTTTGTAAGAAAAATCACCAATTGAAGCTTGGATAATCAATCTCTTGAAACCCTAGCTTTCCTTGACCTTGAAGTTTGAGAGGAGAAAATATTATTTATGATATGTTAACTAAGGGAAGTATGGCAAAAAGTACGGTCTTAAGTCATGGAAAATAGTGGGATATAAGGAAGTTACCATAATTACCTTAGTGAAAATGTGTAGAAAATATAGCACTCAATCGCTACGGGTCAGGTAATGACTTGTGATTACTGGTTATGAGTCATCACCAAGTATTGTAGCATGAGAGACCTAACCCTGACCCATTATTGTTATGGTAATGGATCATACACTCTGTATTGTAACCTTACCCTATGAATCATAAAGGCCAAATTATGTACCGAGCAGAAACACTAGCTAATCTTACTGGTCAGACGATGAGTGGAGCCTTATGACTCATAACGACTAGGTTCGGCTCGTCATGAGAGTTGTTACCTGGGTAGTGAGGGTAAAATTTATGAAATCCATAGATTCTAAAACCTGGGGTATTACATAATGCAAGGAGATATACAAATTCCCCTATTATAGCTCAGGAGGCAAAGTTGGCGAGGCAGAGACAAGGAGCAAATCGTTGAGCAGAACTTAATGGAAACCGAGATAAAGATAGAAGGGGTGGAACTCAAGTACTCTCTGCCTATCAGTACTTATCACCATATGATGATACAGAGGATGACTTAGGATATGTTGAGCCCACTAAGACAGAAGCTATCATTCCTTCTACATTTTTACCGGGTGTAAAGTTTGATATCACAGTGCTATGATCCAGCTGTTGAATCTGAAGGGTGTGTTTGAGGGCTTTCCCACTGATGATGCAAATATGTACCTTATTAATTTTACTAGGATTTAAGTATCATACACTATTTTTGTTGTAGATCAGGCATCTTTGAGACTCAAGTTATTCCCTTCCTCTCTAACTGGTAAAGGTATGTTATGGTTAGGGTGTAATACCCCAAACTTCCTAAAAGCCTATTTCCATCTCGATAAGATTAAGGGATGATTTCTAAAGTGAGTAGTGCTTAAACCATATTGAATTTTCCTAATTTTGACTTTTTATCATATAGGAAATTGATTTCTCTTTCCAACAATATCTATTTTGTCAAAATCTAATGTCAGGATAGAAAGTTATCGCTGAATTATAGAAGACAGTCAAAATTGCCTAGGTGCAACGAAAAAGGGTCGATGGATCATCGAGCTAGCGATGGACCGTCGCCCAAATCATTGCAGAGGAGGCAATGAAACCTCATTCAGGTTAAGCATAATGGTAAGGTCGATGGACCATCAGGCTAGAGATGGACCATCAACCAAGCCATCGTAGATGAGACAATGAACCCAGTTCTGGGCCAGGTATGACGGTCAGGACCAACGAACCATCGGGCCCTCGACAGACTGTCACATCCATCATTGTATATCCCGTTTAGTGATATTTAGTCATTTTAAAAAGGGATTTTTGGTCCTTTTCCACCCTTTTTAACACCTATTTATATCAGACCAAGGCTTCTAACTTCATTATTCATCTATAACATCAAATTAGGGTTTCTCTCAAAGATCAATTCCTAAGAACAAGATCAAAACCCTTCTTCAAGAAAACTAAAGAAACCAAGAATCTCTCCAAGAACCTTTAAGAAAGAGTCTCCTAAGGTATGTTAGATGTTGATTCTTGTGTTCCTTCCACCGAAGAACTCAAAGAATCCTTTTCAAAATTACAAAGTTTATGTATTTATGAGATTTCATGATTTATGTGTATTAAAGTTCATGATTATGTGTTGTTAAGTTTTAATTCATGATTTAGACTACAGTATTATGAATTGATTCTAGCATGTGATTAATTGTGTGATGTTCATTATAAACCCTCCTCATGTTGCATATTGGTTGATGAAATCATGATACTTAGGTGTAGTGTTTGTTGTATAACCAAAGTATTCTCCCCATATGTTTGATAAAATGCTTGTGTAAAGGAAATAGGGTCATTATAGCATGTTGACAAGAAATCCCCAAATTGTGTATAAATTCATGTATGCCAAGTGTTTGTTGAAATGCCTTAGTGAGTGAATTATGATATATTGCATGCACTCTTATGATTATGCATTCCTTATTGAATGAATTATGAGAAATTAGTATGCATCCCTATACCTTTACACATTTTAAGATTCCCAAGTGCTTGAAGAAATGCTTTAGTGATTGTAATGGTGAATGAATGTCCATTGTCATGGTTATTCAAGAATGGTTATGTTTAAATTTTATTTTATCGAGCCCTGGGGGTATTTATACCTGACAAATTAGCTGAAAGTCTAGAATTCAGTGTCAGTTTCAAGATACTCTCAATTAAGCCTTGATCAGTAGAATTCAGACAGTTACAGAACGTAAGGAAATTCAGTAATCTCAGTATTAGTGCAATTCAGTCTCAGTATCAGTCTAATATAACTCAGTATTCAGTTCCAGTTCAATAGTATTCAGTAGTATTTAGTATTCAGTTCAGGCTTCAGTGAAACTTAGTAAGCTAACAACAATTTGTTAGCATTCAATTAGATAGTAGAATCCAAGCAGCATTTCATCAGATAATGGAACCAAGCAACCTCAGTCAGATCAATTAAGTAATATAGTTAATAACAGATTCAGCTCCACCTAAGTTCAGTTAAGAATCAGTTTAGAGTCTTTTAGTTGGGAGTAGGAACTAGCACAGAGCGAGTACAGGAACGATGGCTTCCCTGTTAGAGAGGCAGATTCATTAGCAGTAATCTATGTACTCCAAAACTGCATAGCCAGTGCAAGATCAGGAATCACCCACTAGATTAAGGCTTTACTACCTTCTAGGAGTTACCCATTTCCCTAGGCTTGACTTCTTTTTCAGTTTTACCCATTAGAGAGGCTTAACCATAGTAGTTTCTATACCCGTGGCATGGTACTAACACCCTTCCAGCTGGGGTTACAGGTTGGAACCCATTAGTTTAGATTTAAGGCATGTCGATTAAGTGAGAACTCCCACAGTTATAGTTCAGTCTCAGTCATCATAGTAGCACTCAGAAACTATGACTGTCAGATACAGTTATTTAGCTCAATGAGAACTTAGATAGTTCCATAGATTTATAGACCACCCGTTAGAAAGGCCTGGTCTCACATGAAGTTAACCAGTATTAGTATTAATCTATTCAGAGATATCCTGCTAGATAGGAACGATCTCAAACTCAGATTCAATCATTCCTTATCATTATTACTAGATTTGAAAATTATCTGCTAGATAGGTTTGACCTCAATTTCAATAATTTGATATTAGTATGCTCATAGTTCAGTTATCAGTAAACTCAATTATTCAGACTCTCAGTGTTAGTAAACACAGATATCAGTATTAGTAAACTCAGTTGTCAGAAGTTCAAGTATTCAGAAGGTAGTATTCAGTCCATTCATGTATCCTGATTCAGTACTCTTATGTTATTAGTTAATTTATGTTCATGCATAAGCCCTTACATTTAGCCTTACCTTATCTAGCATACCAGTACATTCAAAGTACTGATGCATACTTTTCTCTTATGCTATGGTGTCTTATACCATAGGTTCTGAAGAGCGAGAGTTAGGGCATCTTTAGCAGTCCAGACTCAGCCAGTAGTAGTTGACTTAGCAGTGAGTCCTCATCATTCGAGGATGATACTTATTTTATTATGGAATTACACTCAGTTTATTTTAGCAGACAGATTTAGTTATGGACATATCCCATCAACTCCACAGTTCAGATAGTTTAGAGGCTTTACGGATAAATATATCAGTATTCAGTTTTTAATTTTGAGTATTTTAGATGTTTTGAACCTTATGGCAAGATTCTGCCATTTTTTTGCATTTATTTAAGTATATTATGTAGTGCTCAGGTACAAATATCAGAAAAGGGTTAGGTTGTGGTCCTTCAAAATCATGAGCACCGTGTGGCATTCCGATTTCAGAAAAATTAGGGCATTACATAGGGGAACTTTTTTGAGATCAACTACTACTTGGAATAAATTGTGGAGGTAGTTTTTAGATTGTTTGTTCCCCCATCTAGAATGCTACCATTGAAGGTGAGATATATAATTTCAAGAAATTGAACTCCAAATAATGTATGTTGTATGGTTTCAATTTTAAAAAAGTTGGTGATGGTGCCAAATCAGAGAATTACAAGAAGTAACTTGCTTGAAATATTCTTTCAAGCCCTTAACACCAGTTCAAAAGCTATGGTAGAGTTTAAAAGCTATGGTAGACACTATTACTGGTAGAACATTCATCTTCCTATATTGGAAGACAACATCATGGATATCATATCATATATCTCTCACCAACTGGGGGTGGCATACTTGAGAGGTAGAGAGAGGTATTAACACTTATGTTATTAGGGATTCTATTTTGCATAGAGTTATTAATGACACAATGATGTAGGAGGTTACTCAGCTAAGGATGGAGGTTAGGTTGCTGACAAAGTTGTTTGCAATGATAAATAATGAGCAAGTAAATATAGTAGGTACTCAAGGTAGGACTCTAAATCATATAATTTAGCTGCAAATAAAGAGGCTAATATATAGATAGAGAGTTGGCAGGTTTTCGAGCCAAGGGCCAATCATCTAGACAAATCAATTTGAACTCTCGGCAAGGGAAACAAGGATGAAACTACTCTAGGGATAGGTATAGAGATCACATCAATGAAAGGGATAGTGAGTAGAGATGTAAGGATGATTTCAAAGAGATGAGGGGCACATATGTTCCACCAGGCAATTGTGACAGTCAATCAAGGATGGAGGCTATGTTGTCCAATCTAGTCAAGTGTTAGGAAAGTTAGGAAAATTACCTTAAGGAGATCAGAGCAAACATTTCAGGGTTGATCTAGAAAGTAGAATCTCATGCTACTACGATCAAGCAATTAGAACAACAATTTGGACAAATGTCTGCAACCTTTAATAAGAGGTAGTCGGGTACCCTTTCAAGCAACACAAAGCAAAATCCTAAGAATGGTGGTCACTATTTATCCATCACTACTCGCAGTAGTAACGCTACCATTGATCCCTATATACTGTAGTTGATGAGCCAAGGAATAATTATGTTGATATTAATGAGACACTTGAAGTGGAGTTAGAGAAGTTGGTGACTAGTACTGAGTCATCACATCCATAAATAGGTGTTGATCATAGTTCTTAGAAGGATAAAGGTAAGGAAAAGGTTAATGAATAGTTAGTGAAGGATATTCCACAACCTCTTTTACCTTTTCCCTAGAGAAAAAAGAATAAAAAGAGGAAGGAAAGTATTTAAAGTTTTTGTTAATATTGAAATAACTGTCTATTAATATTTATCTCGTAAAAGCATTGGAGCAGATGCCTAGTTATGCTAAGTTTATAAAGGATTTGGTTACCAAAAAGTAGATGAAGAGTTTTGAGCCACCTCTTAATATTCACCATTGCAGGTCGTTATTTCCTAATCATTGATTAAGAAGGAGAAGGAACCCAGACAATTTACTATCCCATGTACCATTAGGTCCTTCAACTTCTCGAGTTTTATGTGATTTAAGAGCTAGTAGAAATCTGATGTCATTGGTATCTTAAAATTAGTTTGGCTTTGGAGCACCCAAACCTATATCCATAAGGCTATTGATGGATGACCGGACTATTAAGTAACTGATTGGAGTGTTGTGTGATGTAATGGTAAAGGTTGCATCCTTCATATTTCTAGCTAAATTTTTGACCCTTAATTGTGAGGTAGGCATTAAAGTCCCTATTATCTTAGATAGGCCTTTCCTATCTTCGGGTAGGTCCTTAGTTTACATAGAGATGGGGTAGATAAATTTTAGACTTGGTAATGAGTAAGTCACCTTTAATGTGTATCGGTTATGTAGAAATTGAAGGAAATAAGAGCAGTGTCCGTGATTGCTACTACTGATGATGAGACAAAGAATATGCCCTTTGAAAAGAGACTTAGGTTCGAGGTGTTAGCATCGGTAATTAAGAACTTTGATAGCGATGGCATTGATGATTATGAAGAGATGGTGCACATGAAGAGGTTCTTATAATTATGCTTTGAAAAAGCTATACCTTGATCTGAATAGTAGAACCATTCTTCCTGTGTGACTATCCATTAAGGAACCATTGATTTTGGAATTGAAGGCCCTCCTACCTTACTTGTGGTATGCATATTGGGGGCCAACAATACCTTATCGGTTATTATTGCTGCAAATTTAGTGAAGACTTAGGTTGAATAATTGATATTAGTGCTGTAGAGGTTCAAGAGGGCCATTAGATGAACTATTGCCGACATCATGTGGATTTTCACCTGATATTTAAACTCATAAGATATAGCTTAAATGAGAGTGTATACCTAACAACGAGCACCAGCGTAGTCTGAATTTACCTATGCTGAAGGTAGTGAATAAATAAATTACCAAGTGGTTAGATGTTAGAGTTGTTTATCTTATTGTAGACAGCAAGTAGGTCAACGTTGTTAAATATGTACCAAAGAAGGGTGGGATCATTGTGGTCCCTAATGGAAAAAATGAATTGGTTCCCATGATACCAGTCACTAGATGGAGAGTATGCATGGATTACAGAAAGCTAAATACTTATCCAAAAAGGACCATTTCTCTATGCTATTCATGGATCAGATGCTTGATAGACTAGCAGGTAGGGTTGGTATTATTTTCTTGATAGGTGCTCAGGATACAACCAAATTTTGATCGCTCCTGAGGACCACGAAAAGAATAATTTTAGTTGCCCTTATGGGCCTTTTTCATTCAAGATAATGATATTCGGCTTATGCAATGAGCTCGCCATCTTTTAGAGATGTATGATGTCCATATTTTCTGACATGGTGATAGACACTATAGTGGTATTCATGGATGACTTTTCGATAGTTGGGGAATCCTTTGATGATAGTTTGGTCTATTTTGCCAACATACTCTAAAGATGTGGGGAGTGAAACTTGGGGCTAAATTTAGAGAAGTGCCATTTTATGGTGAAGAAAGGTATTGTCCTTAGTCACAAAATATAAAAATGGGGTATAGAGATGGATAGAACAAATATTAAGGTGATTGAAAACTTACCTCCACCAAGATCAGTTAAAGATATCCAAAGTTTTTTGGTTCATACTTACTTTTCTTGGAGGTTTATCAAGGACTTCTTTAAAATTACTAATATTTTATCCAAGCTTTTAGAGAAGGAGATGAAATTTGTATCTGATGAGACATGTCTCAAGGACTTTGAGTTCCTGAAGGGGTGGTTAATCTCGACTCCCATTATTTTATCCCCTAATTGGTCTTTACCGTTTGAGGTTATGTGTAATAATAATGAAATGGCGTTGGGTTATGTCCTAGGTCATAGATGTGAGAAAATACTTCAATTGATATATTATGCTAGTAAGGCATTAAACCTCACATAAAAGAACTATGCAGTCACTAAGCAGGAGTTGCTTGCGGTGGTTTCTTCCTTTGAGAAGTTCTGGTTTTATTTGATTAGGAAAAAAGTCATACTTTACACAAATCATACAAATTTTAGGTATCTAAAGTTGAAGAATGATGCTAAATTGAGATTAATACATTGGGTCCTTGAAACACCCAAGAATGTGGCCTTGCTAAAACTTTTGGTTGATTGGTGGTGATCATGATATATGTTGTGTTTTAACCTTTTCATGTGTTATTTCTAACTTGTGCAAAGGTTGCCATGATGCATGTTGATGTGTTAACTTGTGCATATGCTTGTTTTACCCTTCCTTCATGGAAAAATGATCCCAATTGGGGAAAAAGTGAAACACTAAGACTTTGAACCATTGAAAAACAACTCCTTTAGATGTCTCTGGAGTGGTCATGATTGAAGGGCTTGAGTTGTACCCTTGGTCATGACTAATAGCTTCTCTCCATCCCCTTTCATGTCCTAGGCAGTATGTCTGGGTAGTATTGTATCCACCATACGAAAAGGCCATACCTTGGTTGTAACCTAAGTATACGAGTTGTATACTAATCAACCATAAAGAGTAAAGTCTCAAACCTAGTGGACTGTGGTGGTTATGGGTGGTCTATACGAGTTAGGTTATGATTTGTACCCTTTGGATACAACTCAAAGGTGTCTAGTCATACCTTAACCAGTATGGTGTAGCTAGGAGAAGCCTAGGGTAAAAGTTAGGGTACCACTCATACTCTAGGTCATGGTTGCCATAGGACCCATATGGAGGAGTCGTACCGCTGCACGTGTGGATTGTCCAGCTTTTAACCAAGGAAATTTTGGTCATTTCTCTTGCCTAAAACCCTAAACCCGCTCACTATATAAGGCATAATAGCCTCCTAAGTCTTCAATTTGCAAGACTTAAACATCTTAATTACTCTAAAGGCTCTTGGAAATAATATTGAAGGCTAGGGTTTGGAGGTGTTCATCTAGTGGCAAGAGGAAGAGTCAAGATTGTTAGTGTGCCATCTTGTTTAAGGCATGTGTCTCTTCCCCTCTTTAAATAACTCTAAACCCATGTATTTCACACTTGGATTAGTAAGTGTATATGGTGGTTTTGAATCAAATGAAAAAGGTTTTGATACCTAATAATGAATAATGATGATTCTTGCTTATACTTGTGTTAATACTTGTTATTAATGGTAGATTGCATATGTGGATACTTGATGTAGGTTGTTTAACATGATGGTATTGATTACCTAATCTAGATAACATCTACCATGAAAATGACCTTGTTGAAGGTATGCTACAACGTGTTTGTGAAAATGTCTAAGTGAAATGACTAGTTACATATTGATGGTGTATTAAGTTAGGGAAATAGCCCAAATGAGTATGAATGATTGATAAATAATGTTGTAAAAGGTATTATAATCCTTTTAGTGTGAAACTGACAACCTTGTTGGTTAATGGTTAATGAGAGGGTAAAACCTTAGGCAAGATAATGAGTTTAACTTTGTATTGAACCATGTGGGGTAACACTGTGAATTAACATTTCTTATAAAAAGTGTATAGTTTGTGTGGGTCATGATGACCATAATTTGAATCGTGTGATGAAATGAGTTAAGACATTGGCCTATTGAAATGGTTGAGCAGTGAAAGCCCCTATTAGGGCTATATGATCATGTAAAGTGTTGAATTTAGTTAAATAGGTTAAATCCAATATGTGTGGAATTTAATGCATGTGAATGCTTGGTAAATGGTTGGTAAAGGCCTTGTTGGATACATGATGACTAAATTCATATCCTTGATGTTTGGTTGACTAAATGATCATAGTCCCCAAAGTATGAACTCGAATTATGTTTGAACAAAAGGTTCGTATAAGATTAATAAGTATGACTGATTATTGGTAGGAGTCTTTATGGCTATGAATAAACTTGCATTATGTTATGAACTAAGGCCTTGGGCCTAACCATGTAAGCAATGGCCAAAGAAGCCGATAGAGATCATGTGATGGTATATGGCATTGATGTCTAGCCTTGATGACTTGAATGCCTCGAGATAGGTTGAGTTCCTATGTTGTGATTTGAATGGGTGCTAGTATATGCGTAGAGATGTGTTGGTTCATGTTCCAAGTCTGCTTACCATATAAAGCGTGTTGGTTCATGGTCCAAGTCTACTTACTATATAAAGCATGTTGGTTCGTGGTCCAAGTCCGCTTACCATATAAAGCGTGTTTGTTCATGGTCCAAGTCTACTTACCTTGCAAATCATGTTGTTTTGTGGTCCAAGTCCTCTTACCATATAAGATGTGTTGGCTTGAGGATCATATCCCCTTGCCTATTGTAGAATAAAGGATTTTGTGTGTCTAAAATATGAGGGTGGAAGGTTGGTTGTCGTTCACCCCTTATAACATGAATGAATATGTCATAAATGCATGTTACAACTTATTTCATGATTTGACTTGTTATGTCACTACATGTATATGTGTCTTTGATTTGCCAATTCTTATGTAAGTGTGATTTCATATGATGGATTGACATGGATTGATCAAATGTACTATTTTATCCTTATTCTTGAGTTACATGCTAGCATTCCAACCACTAACTGTCTCTGGACACTACATCCCCACACGGCGTAGGGGCCAGAGCTTCTTCTTCTCTTCTCGTGCAGTGATTAGATAATCGAAGTGGATCGTGCACTGACTCGAAGTGGTGAGCTTCCTTTATTCAGAAGAAATTCATTTCTTGGTCTCTTATCCTTAGACTTAGTCTCTTTTGGACATGGTTTGGCTATCGTCGGGGGCTTGTCCCAACATATACTTTTATTGACATTGGTTTTGTATAGAGGCATTGTGAATGCCTGTGGGCTTGGGAATATTGGCTAGATTGTTGTTATTAATGAAATGGTAGATATTCTCTAGTATTGAATATTAGTTTTTTTTTGATGTTTGGGTTAGGTTATCAGGGCGACCTCCGATTCATGTGAGCTTGAGGTGCCTATATGACTTGGCCCGAAGTTTGGGTCATGTCAGTCCTCTTGTTGTAAGAATTTGACTTTGAGGTGAAAGATTGAAAAAGCACTTAGAACCAGGTTGTTGATCACTTGTCTCGCCTTGAGAAGGAGCCAGTACAGAAATTAGGGGATGATCTTGACATAGATGATACTTTTCCAAATGGGCGGGCCATAGCAACATCTCAAGACTTAATCCTCTGGTTTGCTGGTTTTGCCAATTTTTTCAAACGTGATCTTGATTTGGAAGATTTTTTATTCTAACCTAGAAAGTGATTTATGCATAAGGTGAGGAAATTTTTCTAGGATGAGCCTTATCTCTTTCAGATTTGTACGGATGGTATAATTCGTAGGTGTATTCCTAAGGTTGAGATGATGAGCATCCTTAAGGCTTATCATTCATTACCAGTTGGGTTCATCATGGTAGAACCCGAACAACCCATAAGATTCTGCAATGTGGGTATTATTGGCCAACTATCTTCAAGGGTGCTCATGACTATGCCCAAGCTTGTGACCAGTGTCAGCATCAAGACAATATTTTATGGAGACATGAACTCCTTATGACACCAATATTAGAGTTAGAGTTGTTTGATGTATGGGAAATTGACTTTATGGGTTCATTAGTGAGCTCCTACAGTATGAAGTACATTTTAGTGTCAGTCGACTATATTTCAAAGTGGGTGGAGGAAGTTGTGCTTCCTAATAGTGAGGGTCGAAGTTTCATTGTATTTAAAAAAGAACATATTTTCTTTATTTGGTACTCCATATTCTATTATCAGTAATGGTGGGTCTCACTTCTATAATTAGATTTTCAAAGCATTACTCAAAAAATATAACATGAAGCATAAGGTGGCAACACCTTACCATCCTTAGATGAATGGGAAAGTTGAGGTTTTCAATGGAGAGATCAAGTCCATATTGACAAAAACTATAAATGCCAAAAGGATTGACTGGTTAAAAAAGTTGGATGATGCATTGTGGGCCTACCGAACAACTTTTAAGACCCTAATAGGTTCCTTTCCATATCATCTTGTGTATGCAAGGCATGTCACTTGCTGTTCAAACTTGAGCATAAGGTACTATTCGTATTGAAAAAGCTTAATTTAGTTTGGTATTATATAGCTAAGTTGAGGTCGAGCAAGCTGAATGAGTTAGATGAATTTTGGCTCCATGATTATGAGAGTTCTACTACATACAAAGAAAGTATAAAGCTATCTCATGACAATAAAATTAAGAAAAGACTATTTGACCTAGTGATTTGGTCTTGTTGTATAGTTTAAGACTTTGTCTGTTTCCCAACAAGTTGAATTATAGATAGTTTTGCCATTAAATAAGGTTAGGGTATTCCCTCATGGTGCTATAGAGTTGAAAAGAAATGATCATGCCCCATTCAAGGTGAACAAGAAGAGTGTGAAGTACTATTTAGGTAATCTTGATGTGAAGGTAGTTGTTAAGATAAGCCTTGGTGAAGTCTGAGTTGCCAAGGCAACCGAGTCGTGTCGTGATAGTAAATCAGGAACTGCTTAGGAGGCAATCCAAGGTATTTTGTTATGTTAGAATTTATGCCTGGATTGCACTCCTAGAGCGTTCCAAGTATGTCCTTATTCCCTTGATTTATTTTATTGTCACACACTAGTGATTGTTTGTAGTTTTTTAGTTGGGGTGGGGTATACCATAGCTGCCATGGGTTTTTATTGCCATGCTTCTTTTTTTGTCAGTCGCTGTATGATTGTAGGTGAAAACAAGTATCTAAGGCAGTTGATGTATTTTGATTTGATTTATTGGGAAAAATGTTAACCCCTCTGAAAATTTTGATTTAGAACTATGTGACGTGTATATATATATGGCCATTGTGAATTTTGTTATGGCATTAAGATTAAGGACAAAATAATCATAGCTAACATTTGCATGAACTGGATGAGTGGTAGTTTGTGATGCAACCCTTTACAATTTGTCTATGAGATTCTTAATTTGTTTTCTTTGTGTGTTGAATCAAGAACTTGCCTGGTTAATCTTGTGTAGGTTGTAGGATAGTAAGTTAGGAAAAATACCATAGGCCATTCTTGAAATTAGTCCAGTTTTAGCCTAAATGACCTTCCAAATATGAATAAGTATCCCTTGACCCATATTTTGAGCCTGTATAGACTATTTTTCTTGTTACACCTTTCATCTTCCCATTTTAATTACAATGAACCTTTTTTGTCCTTGGTCCTCCTTGGACATTGTGCACCTCAATTCAGGCAAATCACCTAAGTTGAGGGCGTCTATCATAGGGGTACGTGATTTGAAGTAGGTATGAAGAAGGGTAAATAAGAAAAAAAAAGTGGGGTTGGCTATGGTGGAAAAAGCTGAAAAAGAAAAAGAAAAGCAACAAGAAAAAAACTAAAAAAAAAGACAAAATAAAAAGAAAACCACACCCAACCTGAATGAGTTGTAAAAGAATAAAAAGGGAGAAATAAGGGTGGAATAAAAGAAAATTGGTTGATAAGTGGACCCCTAACTTAAATGTAGTGTCAAGGAGGCTTTGTTACTAAATTTTCATATATACCATACCAGTCCCTAAGCCTATATTATAAGCCAAGTAAAGTCCTATAGTGATCCTAACAAGGGCAAGCCTGCGGTATCTTATGCACACTGTTGGAACTTCTTTGTGAGTGTGAGTGTCTCGTGGTCATCCCTATATTAACATGCACGATTCTATTGAGTGAGCGTGACTTCTTTGTTGTGAGGGTACATGGGTTGTGTTGCTAGCTGCTTATTTTTTTGGGTAGTGTAACTTGTATATATGGATGATTATTTGTTGCTGATTTAATGTCATATCTTGATTCCTTTGTGTCACATTGTTGTACTTCATAGATACACACAGTTGGTTTTAAGAATGTTAAACTTAGAAGTGGTGATGTTTTTGAGCAAAATTTGATAATTGACTGCCATAGGTATCTTAGGTTTCTCCTGGTTAAGCATCTTGTGTTATTTTGTTAAGGGTGTTGATGTGCTATGATTTTATAGAACTTTCGACGCTTAAAACTACAAAAATATGTAGTTACTTAGGTCATTTTGTAGGATGTGATGTTTTTTATGTTGTGTTGTCACGACTTGATTTACGAGTCATGATGATACCTACTAAATCCCGCAGTAGGTAAGACAAAACCATTATCCGAAGCTAATACAATGGGTTAATTTGATAGAAAATATCCATCATAAGCAAACTTTAATACAAGATACTAATCTTACGACCTAGTAGAGAAAGTACAAGAGCATCTAATAGTACCAAACTCAAAGTCTAGAACCGTCAATATATTTTTCTCTAAACAAAAGACTAAAAGTAAAGATAGAGGGAAATGAGGGACTCAAACTTCAAGAGCTTACCCTATCACCAGAAATCAGTCATGCATGAACAATAATAAATGGCGACAGCTCATACTCGAATCTGCACAAAAATGGTACAGAGGTATAGTATAAGTACCAAAATAATGGGTACTCAGTAGGCATCATCGACTAACTGAGACAAATCATGGTATAAGTATGACAAAATGCAAGATAACATAACTAAGTCAAGGTACAAAAACAAACCTGAATCATCTCCAACATCGTTGTATATAATAAGTAATTAAACTGGAATAACAAGATAATATAAGGCATCGACACATGCCAATATCATTGTGCATAATAAGTAAACAATATGGAATGATAACTAATCACAAAGTATCAACACAAAAAAACATAACTACAAAATTAGCTCCCATCACCAATTTGTACAGAAAAGTAAAGAACTCATCACAGCCTCCCATATGACTGGAGAGTACACTCAAGATAAGTATAAATCAATCAACCAAAATTATAACTAACTTTCATCATCATTTAACCTTGATTCCACAATTATCATCAATGTTTTATTTACCAACATTCATAATACTACCACCATTTCACAATCTTATCATCGATACTCAAAAGTCACTATTTATTAGCTAACCATCTCTTATTAACTAATCCATTTAATAACCAGTCATCATATAACCTCTAGTCATCATTCAACAACTTTTCACCACATATCTACAAATCAATATTCATTAGATAATCATCATTTCTCATCTGGCATCATTTATTATCTAATCTATATTGCCAACTAATTATTGATTGTAAACTAGTCATTGTTAGTCACTTAAACAACATTCACTGCTAATTATCAATTATCACTAATCATCAACTATACCACTTTATAAACATTTATCATTTTTGGGCTATAATCGGTATCTCTAATATCAACAACATACCAAAATTTCATACAAGTATGTATAAGCATATAATTACTATACATAGGGCATAGCCGAACTTGAATTGATAGATATACACATAGGCATATCAATATAATCATCCTCCAAACATGTAGGGTATCAATGAATCATCATAATCCCCCTTTAGCCTTTTTAAGTATCAATATCATCATAATCAAACTCTGGCTTTGCCGGGTATCAATATATCATCACAATATCCTCCGGCCTTGCCAAGTATTAATATATCATTACACTATCCTCTGGCCTTGTCGGGTATAAATATAACATCGTAATATTCTATGGCTATGCTAGGTATATTCCATCATAAAATCCTCAGGCCTTTCAGGGTATCAATATATCATCATAATATTCTCCGGTCTTGTTGGGTATAAACCATCATAACAACCTCTGGCCTTGTAAGGCATCAATATATCATCATCATATCCTTCGACCTTGCCTGGTATATGCCATCTTAATTGGTGGAAAAATCAATAGCATGAGTATTAATATAATCAACCATTATGATTTCAATCATAACTAATAGCATAATTTTCCATATAATCAATAAGCATGACTTCTAACATAATTCATGGCACAATTGCTCATATCATTATTAGGAATGTTTTCTAGCATGATCTCTAGCATGATCATAATCATAAGCAATATCATGAGAAATGACTTATTAATAATATATTTAATAGCCTATCATTAGCATATAAGATAGTTTATTAATAGCTTGAGCAATGGCTAATACATGGCATCACTATATCTTATTCATAGCGTAGTCAATAGCAAAGTTTATGGCTTAGGCAACATCATAGTCAAGGGCTCATTCAATAGTATATTTTGTAGCCCAATCAATATCTAAAATGATGGTATAATTAATAGCTCATCATAAGCTTAATCAATAAATCATACATATGGCATAATCATTAAGCATTACTTCTAACACCATTCATCATAACTGCCAACTACCAAGGTTCCTTAATATTGCCTCCCACAAGGGAATTCTCTAGGCATATAATAATTTACAAAGGTTTCAAGATAACTGACATCAATCTTGACTTAAGGTGGGTCAAAGGGCCCACTTGTAAATCACCGAACTTCATTATAGTCAAATTCTACCCTCGACTAGGATAAGGTATCTAAATCCACTCTTAGATGAATAGCAAGCCACAATTAGTCCTAAGCTAAAGGTCCTTCTCAAAAACTATAACTAACTCAATCATAGCAACTAAGGAACTTAGGCCAAATGCATGAGTGACAGAGTAACTCCCATCTAACTAGAGTAATTTATAGCACTCTCAACCTAAGCATGAGCCATAAAGTCTAATTCACTAAAGTTTAAGGCAACACACTAAGTATTCCAATTCTATGGTTGCAAATGTCTTAAACGGTCCGACTAGTCCCAAGTCTTGCATATCATCAACCAACACCTAAAACCCATCAATCTAACAAGAGATAAAACTATCCTACCTCAACGCCGAAAAAAATCTTAACGAACAGCTAAACTTTTGCTTTTTCCTTCTAAGAAGCCTCCTAAAGATGCCAAGCTAACAAAAACATATTCTACTCCTTAATATGGGAATATCAATATCTATATTACTCCATTATGCTTCGGGTCCAAAAATCACCTCAAAACCTCATGTACCCACTTATAAAAAACGTGTTTCCGAAACAAACCCAACATCCTATCAAGCTCATGGAATCATAATCTTCAAAAATAGGTGAAAACCAAGATAAATTAGGGCTAAAATCAAGCCTTAAAGGTTTTGGGTTTTGAGAAAATAACCAAGAAAAGGGTGAATTCTTACCTCAATTTGGAAGATAATTGCGAAAATAAATATTATTCTAGCTTCCCATGCTCCCACAATCTTCGATTCTAAGAAGTATCACTCCTCAAGGTTTTCTCTCAAGAGAATGATAAAGAATAGCCAAAATTTGAGCAAATGGGATCATTTTATACCTAGTCCAGGTACTTGAGAGTCGCTATTGAGACGCCGAGCTGTTTGATCGCACTACCTGATGGATGTATAATTAGTCGAGATTGCTACCCCTATTGTGCGATCGCAGCCTAAGGATGGTGATCACAACTGCATTAGCTAACGACTAGAAATCTTCCAAGTTTTCGGCAAGGCCTCGAGATTCATACGAAATCCCATAAATACAAATGAATTATGTAACCATACCAAATACGACATTCTAGATGTCATGGCGCACTTGAATTTTCCATCCAAGGTTGTTTTGACCAAATATGGGTCCCACATCTCTGTTTCCAATTTCATAACTTGCTGAAAATAGGTCAAAATAAGCTCGGGTGCCTCGGGACCCAAAACAAAGGTCTAACTAGACTAAAATTAACATTTGGACATGTTGGTATAGTCAGAATTTCCATACGAGATTATTTTACTGAAGTTTTCACCCGATATCCATTTTGAACCAGTGAAGACTTTAAAATAGAAAAATAGATCTAAAAGCCAAACAAACTTCCTAGTAACTGAACTGTCAGTCCCAGTAAGTTATAAATGGCTTAGGGTTGCTATAGAAAAGTTCTAATAGAAAAAATATAGAAAATGAACTGAAGGGTCATTACATATATTTTCTAAGAAATTATGTTTTGGGAGCTAAACAAGGGAAAAGAATTGAAAATGAAAGTTTTGCCCCACCTACGAGGGAACCTACGACCTGTAGGTACTACCTACATGGCATAAGTGCCAGAATATGTGTTAGAAAGTTGAAATTTCAGAGAATCTAAAGTTTAGATTTTGAATCTGCTACCTCCGATAGGGCACCTACGGCCCATAGGTGCCAGAGTAAGTGCTAGAAGATGGATATTTAGAGAGATACTATGGAAGTTTAGAGGTTATCAACTACGTGGGGCCACCTACAAATAGTAGTGTTATGACTCGTGTCAAGGCCTAGCCGTGAAGGTTATCTGAACCCTATTAGGGATCGGAGACCACCCCCTTCACCTAACCTCAAGAGAAAAATAATAATAATAATAATAATAATAATAATAAAAACAACAATGTGGAAGACAACTAAATAGTAATAATAACATGGATAAGTAACTCAAATGAAATCTAAGAATCAAACCAATAACCAATTAATCCACATTTGTCCACAATTGCCTCTAAAACTATAATACCAAACTGGTTGGGACATGCCTCAGACCATGACCAAAAGAATCCAAAAGTACTGAGTCAAAATAAAAGAATATGGAAATGATGAGGCCTTCTAAAGAATGGAGGCTCACCATTTCATAGCTACTCGACGAGTTTGCTAATCCATCTAACGTTGCACAGGGACAAAAAAAGTGTCTTCGGACCCTACATTATGAAACAATAGAGTGTACTAAGATGGTCAATGGGATAAGCATCGGCATGCAACTAAGGATCGGGATAAAAAATTTCCATTTCCAAACCAAACTAAACCACATGCATACATTGTATATACATATATATAAAATGTCAGGATAGGAATAAGTTTTAAGTATGAGATTTAAAACCATTAACCTAGATTGTGTAGTTGTAACCATCCTAAAGGAACCCATGGTCTATATGGGTTCAGCTTTCCCTACTAAAAGGGACCTAGTGCGTGTTAGCCATATGAACCAGAGAAATTCATGGAAGGGCCAAATCCATCGAGTTTCATTCATTCGAAAAAATATATATAATGTGTGAACTATGAATATGTTCATAAATACCCCCACACTGGCAAATGTGGTTTATAGTATCGGCCTCCCCGGGACCTCCACCTTTCAAAATAAGCTATACAATCCCCTTTAAGCCAAAATTAAAACCATTTACACACATTCCCAACCATCAACCAAGGAGTATTTTAATTAGGAATTTACCATCGGTATAATTATACTAAATAAAGTTAAGCTTGCAAGCCAATTTCATTATGCCATACCGAAACCAATTAGCCAAATTGACTATAAAGTTTTCAATTTAAAACCAATCCATGACCACTAAGGCCTTTCAAAATCAATTTATGTTCCATTAACCTTTTATGCAATGCAAGGCTCCTTAAAGAAAAGTAGATTATGTATATGTCCATGTTTCAAAACCAATTTCACATGTTGGGTTGAGATTAAAGCCGATTCCAAACTATTGAACCATAAAATTTGGGGAAACCCATGTTCCCCATCACAATTCCCACACCCATGCATTTATTTAGTCAAAATCATGAGAATAAAGCATAAACAACCAATTCAAAACCATGGGAACTCAATTCATAAGACAACCATTCCAAATCCCTTAACCCATATCCAAAACCCAACAATTAAAACATATGGACAATAATCTAACACATGTTTTTGTATAAAATTAGGTTATGGAAGAGATACATGCCTGAAACACTCAAGAATTTGAAATCAAGTTGACTTTTTGAGCCTGGATGATGAATGCACAGCGAAACCCTTAAATGTTCTTGGGTTTTGTATTTCAGAGTGAAATAAGGGGATTTGATCTTTTAAAAATAATGGGAATGGGACAATTTTATGTTTAAAAGCCATGGAAAAGGTGTAAAGACAAAAATACCCTTATTCTTAAGTGAAAAAACAAGACTGGATGAAAATTATACCTTGGCGTGGCATGTTAATATCACAAAGGTTATCCTCCATGCATGCAAAAAATACGGAGGGTAGGCTCTGTGACACAATGATATCACGGAGGCACACTGCCTCAGAGTTCCAAAATAGCCCTGAACTTTTTTTAAAAATTCCAAAACTTCCCCAAATTACCCTTTTAACATACCTAAACACAATTTAGATAAAAAATTTATCTTACAAACACGGGAAGGTTAAATATAAATATATCAAAATTTTAAGGGTCTTACATTATCCCCCCAAGGGTCATTCATCCCCAAATGATGAGTTAGGACACTTTTAGCACTAGAATAGCAAGAATACATAAAAGTCAAATGGAAAACTTAGAAAATGACAAGAGGAAAATAAAACTCATAGCTTTAGTACTTTCATCCAACTCGGGGAACAAAAATGGATATTTAGCCTTTATACCTTCCTTAGCTTCCCATGTAGCCTCTTCTACCTTTTGGTATCTCCTAAGGACCATTATCGAATCTTCATCCTTGGTCCTCAATATACGAAATTTCCTATCCAATATCTCAACTAGGACTTTCTGAAAAGACAAGGAATCCAAACACCAAGATCATCAATAGGCACTATCAAGGAAGGATCACCCACACACTGTTTTAGCATGGACACATGAAACACGGAATGAATAGAATCCAAACTGGCAGGCAAGTCCAACTCATAAGCAATGTTCCCAATTCTCCTCAAAAACTAGTATGACCCACATACCAAATCTCATAACTCTTTTCACAGAAGATACCTTCAGGAATACCCAGTCATTTACTTCAAACTGCAATTCTATTCACCTCATATCCACATAAGACTTTTGGTGTCTTTGAGTAATCTTAAATATTTCTCTAATCACTTTTACCTTGTCCATGGCTTGGTTAACCAAGTCAGGACCGAAATACTTGGTCTCACCAAATTCAAATCTCCCAATAGGAGACCTACACCGTCTACCATAAAGAGCCTCAAAAGGAGCTATTTGAATGCTCGAATGATAACTATTATTATACACAAACTCAATAAAAGGTAAATGGTAAACCCAATTTCCCTTGAAATCAATCACACAGGCCGTTAGCATATCCCCCAAAGTCTAAATAGTATACTCTGCTTGTCGATCCATTTAAGGGTGGAAAATGGTGCTAAGGTTCACCTGTGTACCCAAACCTTTTTGAAATGAATGCCAAAAGTGAGATGAAAACTACATACCTTGGTCTAAAATAATGGACACTGGCGCACCATGCAGCTTCACAATCTCCTGGATGAAAAACCTGGCACAATCATCTCTTGAGTAGTTAGTCCTCATAGGAAAGAAGTTAGCAGACTTAGTCATCCTATCCATAATGAACCAAATCGAATCATACTAATTGAGAAACCACAGAAGATCCATAATGAAATATATATTGATCATCTCCCACTTCTACATAGGCAACTTTATCTCTTGAGACATGCCACCAAGCCTAAAGTGTTCAACCTTAACTTGCTGACAAATCATACACAGCCATAAAGTTTACCACATACCTCTTTATATTGTACCACCAATAGATCTACTTTAATTCATGGAACATCTTAGTTGAGCCTTGATGAACAGTATATATGCACTCATGAGTCTTAGCCATAATTTTTTCCCACAGCCCATCAATATTTGAAACACAGAAATGACCTTGGTACCTCAAAATACCATCTCCCCAATCTCAAAAGCTATAAAATTTCGTTGACCCGCATAATTTTTAATCTACCTAAGTATGGGATCCAAAGCCTGCTTCTCTTTTACCCCAGCACCAACAGATGATTTGATAACTTCCTGAACAATGAACCCTCCATCCTCAGAGTTCAAAAGATAAACTCCCAAGTTAGCCAATCTATGAATGTCCTTTACTAATCCTCTTGTCGGCTTATCTACATGAGATAAGCTCTCCATAAACAACCTACTAAGAGCATTAATAATGATATTAGCTTTACCTAGATGGTAGTAAAGGCTTATTTCATAATCCTTAAGTAATTCAAGCCACCTCCTCTATATGAGGTTTAATTCCTTCTATGTGAATACATACAGCAAGCTCTTATGATCCGAATAGATATCCATATGCACCTCATATAGATAATGGCACCAAATCTCTAAAGAAAAAACCACCACTGGAAACTCTAGATTATGAGTCGGATAGTTCCTTTCATGAACCTTAAGTTGCCTAGAAGCATAGGCCGCAACCTTATTATGTTGCATTAACACACAGCCAGTCGCACACGGGGCACATACAAAAACATAACAAAACAATTTCTACCCCCCCAGGCAGGGTCAAAACTGGTGCTAAAGTTAGCTTATCCTTTAACATCTCAAAACTACCCTCACAAGCATCGAACCATAAAACATAACCTTTTTTTTAATCAACTTTGTCAACGGAGTAGCAATATAAGAGAAACTCCCTACAAACCTCCTATAATACCCGACCAAGACCAAGAATCTCCTAATGGAGATCGGAGTCGTGCGTCTAGGCAATCTCTCCACCACCTTAACTTTTTATGGATCCACCTTAATCCCTTCACTATAAATAATATGATCAAGAAAGGTCACAACATCCAACCAAAACTCACTTAGAAAATTTTGCATACAAATTCTGGTCCTTAAGGCCTACAACACAATTTGGAGGTGATTGGCATAATCCTTCTAACTCTAAGAATACACCAAGATGTCATTAATGAAAACTATCACAAACAAGTCCAAAAACTATCTGAAAATCTGATTCATAAGAATCATGAATGCAACCAGAGCATTAGTCAACCCAAATAACATAACCAGAAACTCATAATGACTATACCGGGTTCGGAAAGCACTCTTGGGAATACAACCTCCCAAATTTTCAAATAATGAAAGCCCAGACAATGATCAATCTTATAAAAGCATCTAGCACCCTGAAGTTGATCAAAAAGGTCATTAATTCTAGGAAAAGAGTACTTACTTTTCACTGTCACGTTATTCAACTAACAGTAATCTATATATATTTAAAGAGACCCATCTTTCTTATGCACGAAAAGCACAGGAGCACCCCACAAAGAAATACTAGGACAAATGAATCCTTTAGCAAGAAGATCTTTTAACTGCTCCTTTAGCACATTTAATTTTGCCGAAGCCATTTTATATGGAGAATAAAAATAAGATGAGTATCCGATAGAAGATCAATCCAAAAATTTGTTTCCCTGTTGGGAGGAATTCTAGGAAGATCATCAAAAAATACTTTAGGAAACTCATTAACCACAGGGATAGATTGAAAGGAAGGAAATTCAAAATTAAAATACTTAACCTAAACTAGATGCTATAGACACCATTTTGCAATCAACTTTTGAGCTTTAAGATAGGAAATAAACCTCCCTTTAGGTACTGAGAAAGCTTTCTCCCATTCAATTATTGGTTCGTTAGGGTGTTAGAAACTAACTTTTTGGTCCTACAATCTAAAGAAGCATAGAACGAACGAAGCCAATCCATCCCTAAGATAACATCAAAATCTACCATATCCAGCACTATCTAATCCACTAATGTCTCCCTATAGAAGATAGACACCACACAACCCTAATAGATTTTTCTTGCTATAATAGACTCACCTACCGGGGTAGACATAGAAAATGGGTTGGAAATATTTTCAGGACCAAAACCAAAATGCATAGCCACGTAAGGTCTCACATAAGAAAGGGTAAACCCCAAGTCAAGAAAATAATGCACATCGAGAGAAGAGTTGTAATATACCAGTAACAACATCAGGGAATGCCTCAAATTCTGGTGAGTAGCAACTACATAGAGGTGATTTCAGCTAGTGTCGGTACTTGAAATAGCACTTTCTGGTACAAAAATAGCACTAAAGATGTGGAAATCAAAAATTTACCATCCCCAGTGGCAACTCTGGCTAAAGGATAGTCTCGTTGTATGTGACCCAGCTGACCATAATTATAGCATTGATTCCTCTCCTCATCACAATAACCATGATAAAGCTGCCCACATAAACAACACATGGGATAAGGTGGGGATAACTTAGCTCCACTAACTTAAGACTAGGCACCTTGTACCTTAGGACCACTGCTAGCCTGAGAATGATGATCACCCGAAGGCTTAGGATAGGGAGCATTAGCAGACGAATAAAAATTTCCCTAGTGCTTCTTCTTGGTCCACTGTCTACCATCCCTCTCACTATTTTGCTAACCCCCACCCTGCTCTGAATACCTAAAATTATTATTCTTTCTCTCTCCAATCTTTGCATATTTTTTGTTTTCATCCTCAACCTGTTGTATATAAACCACAAGTCTAGATATAGCCATATCATTATTTAACATTATATCCTTACACTTCAGTGCCAAGTCATAGGACAACCCAGAAGCAAAATTCCTCATCTTGGATCTCTGGGTAGACATAAACTTTGGAGCATAATGAGATAGTTGCTAAAATTTCAATGAATACTCTTTTACACTTATCCTTCCCTGGTTCGTATTAACAAACTCCTCCGCCTTAGCTTTCCTTAACTCCTGAGGAAAGAAGTGATCAAGAAAGGTACCTGAAAACTCATCCCATAATATCGGTTCTGCATCATTACCCTTCAACTACTCCTACTCCTCATACCACTAATAAGATATATCTTTCAACTAATATGTAACAGACTTTACACATTTAAAATCAATAGAATGCATCACTCTGAAAATCTTCTCTATCTCATCCATAAACCCTTAAGGATCCTCCTCAACTTAAGAGCCTGTAAAGGTTAGGGAATTCAACCTCATGACCTGGCTAATGTAAGTGATCTGAGATAAAAGAGCAACAGAACCAACATAATTCAATTGATGAGACTAAGATGTTACCAACTAAATAAGCAAATGAATAGAACGATGAACTCAAAATTAGATATATCCCCCTGAGGTAGCTGGTCATAAGCATTACCACCCTGAGAGGACTGAGAAGGACTAATGGAGATAGGTGGACCTCCATATGAAGTAGCACAGTCAGTAGCATGGACTATAGACTGAGTATATTCTCCATATACAGGGCGAGTTTCATGACCCAAACTAGGGCCTAGCCATTACGAGTATCTCAAGTCCACCATGGACTGGAGACCACCCCCATTAGCCCAGCAAACTAGAACATAATATAATTAGTAGTGGGTGATTTCCAAACATATAACAAGATAGAGATAAGTTCCAAACATATAACAAGATATATAAATTAATAACAAGAGGGATCTAATAATCTATAACCTAATCCACCCATACTTTGTCCACAAAAGCATCTAAGAAACCAAACATCAACCTAAGTTAAGACATGCCCCCAACTATAGCCACAAAAAAAATCCCACCAAAATAGTCTAAGACATAAGTAAAGACAAGACCATGAAATAAAAGCCTTCCATAGAATGGAAGATCACCACTTTAAAGCTGATTCTCAAATAATCCAAAAATCACCCACCACTATACAATAAAATAGAAGCGTTTTCGGACCCTGCATCATATGGGGGATAATTTTTGGGGACAATTAGCAGGGTGAGTACTACCATGTAACTCAGGGAATAGGTAAAATAATGACATGATCAAATAGTCCAAAATCATTTCAAAACCATATGCACACAATCATATACATATATATAATATGTCGGGATAGGGAACAAGATTTTGCATGAGATTTAAAATATTAATTAGGACTATGTAGCTTCAGCCATCATAAAGGCACCCATGAGCTATATGGGTTCAACTCCTGATACAAGCCAAAGGGGCCTTAAAGATTATGATTACATCATTCAAGGCCAATACAAAAGGTCCAATCCATGATCAAGCCAAGAGATCAAGAGTGCATTCAGTGGACTTTTTTAGGATCCTAAGCCCACAAAACCACATGTGGAGTATTCTTTGAAGGGCCTATGTGGGTTATTTCCAAAATAACCACTTTGGGCAATTTTTGCAATAGGCTTGTTTATGAAAAGGCAAACGCTATAAATAGATGCCTCACCTACTTTATTTGTAACTTTGGACAATATTTGAATAAATGCTCTTATGAGTGAATTGCAAGCTTGGATTAGCTTGTGTTGATACCTTTGTTTAGAAATATGGGTTTCCTTAGAATTCGGTTCCCTTGAGGTTCAACTAAGAAATTGGTGTTTGATTCTATAAGATTTAGGGTTCTTTTAGTTTGATAAACTTCTTGGTTCTTATATTCTTGTAGTTTCTTAATTTAATTTATCTATCTTTATTTCTTGTATTATTTCAGTTTTAGTTTTCTTAGGTAGACTTCTATATTTTGTAGCTAGATCCATATTATTTGGTATTAGAGTTGAGTTTAGAATCATTCCCATAATTCTAGTCTTGGGTTTTGCTATCTCAAAAATCAATAGCAAAGGAGAGTCAAAGACCAAAAATCACAAAATGAAAAGTAGTATTATCATTATTACCCTTGGCCCAAATTGTGAGGCTTGATTTTTGTGTCTTTTATGTGTTTCTAGTGTTAGATACTTGTTTCCTAATACCATATAGTCTGTACCTTGAATTTGAGCTATTTTTGAGTTGATTTGAGCCACCTACCATTGTTGAGCTTTCGTCAAAGAAACTTGATGGGGGATCCTTAAATTTGGAAGGTTGTTGTTGAGGGTTTTGACTTGAAAACGTGTTGGTTGCACTTAAGGGTTCAGCATGAGATTGAAATTTCAAAAATTATTAAATTTTGAGATCAGTTGCTTAAGGGTCATATTTTGAATGTTCTTGTTGTTCTTCAGAATCTTCATATATTATTGAAGAAGAACATTTAAAAAGTAAGTGTTTTATCTAAAAAGAAGGTGAGACAAAGTGTGGTACTTGTTTGTTCAAAGAATATTCCAAGGAATATCCCAAGTCTTTCAAGGGAAGAAAGAATCAAAAAGAATCTAAAAGGAATATTCTCAAAGAAAATGACAAGAGAAATTACAAGGACGGGACTGTAATGCCCCGTAAAATCCTCTTCCGGTCTGAGCCTTAGAGCGTATTTGGTAAAGCAAAAATCTGAGTCAAAATGTTTCAGAAATATCCTCCTAAGTATGAAATACTTTGAATCATGTGGGAATCTATTTGAGCATGAATTAAGATCATAGAGGTCCCCTAACTCATGAACGAGTTAAAAACTTTCCTATTGTTCAAGTTTTAGTGACCGTCAAAATTTGGGTCAACTTCAATTGACCATAACTAGTTTTGTATAAAGAACTGGGTGTATTGATATATATCAAATGAAATATCTTTGAATTATATTTCCAATGATATCAACTTCACCTAAATCCAATATCGGAGCAAAGAGTTATACCCATTTTACTCCAGCCTGTCAAGTTGGAAAACCATGACGATGTTTCGGACAGGCTATCACGTTTCTGATGCCCTTTTTGATGATGTCGTCACATTCTGATGACATTTTTGATGACGTCGTCAGCCCTGGGCAGAAAATTAATAATTTGGACCCCTTTTATGATGACCATTCGTGACGGCCTATCACGGACCTGACGACCTGTCATGGATAGCATCAAGGGTATTTTCCTAGCAATTCAAGGGAGTTTTTGCAAGGGTATTTTGGTTATTTCCCACCTTTTTTTAGACTCTATAAATATAAGAACCCACTTTCAAAACCCTAATTTCATCATTTTTCTCCTCCAACTCTCTCAAGAGAGTATAACTAAGGTTTCATCAAGAACTTTAATCCTCCAAAAATCATCCATAAATTCTTCAAGGTTTCTTCAAGAATCAAGTTCCTCATAGTGTGGGTTTCAACAATTTATCTATTTCAAGTGTGGATAAAGTTTCAAGCACTAAAGTTCATCCAATTTCAAAGGTTAAGATATGTAGATGTTGATTATTATGTCCCTTTTATTCAAGAAGCTCAAGAACACTTTTTAAAACTAAAAGATTTTTCTTTAAGTTTATGAGTTGTTAATGAATTGTATACTTGAAATGGATGTTTAATATGTTGTTGAGTTTTGATTTATGTTTGCCTACAAAATTTATGAGCTTTGACCCTAGTATGTGAAATTCATGTGATGTTTGTGATAGACCCTCTTGAAGTTGCTTTTCCATATGATGTGTTCATGACTTTTGGGTATAGAAATGGTTGAATAAGTGAAGAATGTTCCCCATAGGTTTGATAAAGAGCTTAGGTAAAGCATAAGAGCCATTATAGTATGTTGAATGTAAAACTCCAAATTGTGAGCTAGCCCATGCATACCTAGTGTTTGCTAAAATGCCTTGGTGAGTGAAATGTGCCAAGATAACATGAAATATCAAAGTAGGTGTAAAATCGGTCATGTCTAGTGGTTGTTGAAATACCTTAGTGAACAAGTCGAGATATGATGGTTGTAAATTCCCCGATTTTGTGCTCTTTGATATATGCTAAACTTTTAATACATGTCAAGTAGTTAGAAAATAAATAGTGATGTGTTAGTATGAAGTTTTCTCCAAATCAAGTGATATCCAAATACATGACAAGACCGATATATGTATGAAGTACTTGATGTAAGATCTCATTGAATGGGGTATAATCTAATAGCATGTCTTCCCTAGGCTAGTATATGATGGTGAATCGATGTTGATAATCCTTAAAGGTCTGGAGTGACCCTTTCATGGTTGTGATGATGAATGGAGGTCTATGTTTCCTAAATGCTTAATACGATATCCTAAGGATCTTGAGAGGGAAAGTATGTTATGATTCCCAACTACTTGAAATGATGCTTTAACAATTTAGATAATACATGAATGAGTGTAATGATAAATGAATGCTTGTAATGATGAATAAATAATTCTAGTGATGATTGGATGATAGTGATGATATATGAATGAATGTGATGATGAATGAATTATTATTCTTTACTTTAATGTAATCAAGTCCTGTGGGTATTTGTATCCAAAAATAAAGCTGTTGTCTAGAGCCCGTGTTAGTTTCTCAATAATTCTAATCGATCCATAATTCTCATAACTTTGTGAACTATAGAACTCTGTATCCTCAGACAAGTAAGAAGCTTAATAAAGATTAGTAATCTTAGTTATCTCTGTAATCTCTGTATCACTAGTAATCTAGCCTCAGACCTGTAATCAGCTTAGTTCTAATAATATTCAAGTGATTCAATCCAAATCTTAAAAGAGATTCGAGTAATCTATTCAAACTTTGTATTGTTAGTCAGATACCATGATTCGATATCTTTTTTGTTAGATACGAAACCAAGTAATCTCAGTATAACTCGGTCAGACCTTTTAAGTAATATGATCCGTGTTAGATTCAGTTCAGCCAGTGTTCAGTTGAGAATTCAGTTCTGAGTCTTTCAGTTGGGAGTAGAAACTAGCATCGAGCGAGCTCAAGGGTGGGAACGCACCTACTAGTAGACGGTGTGATTCTTAGAAGCAATCCTTGTGCTCCAGAATTACGTAGCCAACGTAGGTTGAGATATCACACCTGTTAGTTGAGGGTGGACGAGAGACATCTTACCTGCTAAATAAGGGTAGATGAGGTGGCTTGACCTGCTAGATGAGGGCTTCACCATTCTCGTTTGAGGACTTGCTAGATGAGGGTCACATAGAGTTGTCTTTACCAGTGGCGCGGTAATGACACCCTTCCAACTGAGGTACAAGTTGGACCTTACCTATGGTAGGCTGGGGCATGTCGGTTAAGTGACTACTTTCCATAGTTTTAGTTTCAGATTCAGTCTCAGTTTCAGAATTAGTCTTCAGAAATTAGAACTGTTAGATACAATTATCTATTATTGTGAGGAACATAGATAGTTCCATTAATTTATGAGCCATCCCATCAGATAGACTTGGTCTCACATACAGTTATTTGATATCATATTATGCTGTCAGATAGGCTTGATCACAGTATCAGATTTCTATTGATTATTCTTGTTGACAGATTCAGATATAATCATATTTCTTATCATTGATAAAGCTTACGAAATCATGTGTTAGAAAGGTTGATATCTAATCTTATCAATCGAAAGCAGTAAGTCTAAGAATTTAGTCATTGATGTAAGCACATCCAGATCCTTAGTTATCAGTATCAGATGAGTCAGTGATTTAGTATCTCAATGTCAGAAGTGAGTTCAGTCTGCAGTAAAGTGGTATATGAGTTTTAGTATCTAGAGTTACGATAATTGTGGTCATGTTCTGTGCATTTATGTATGTGTTCTCATGTGGCATTTTTGTGATTATTAAGTTTAGATATTGTGCATGCATAAACCCTTGCATTAGCCTACCCTGTCTACATAATCGGTACAATTTTTTACTGACGTATTTGTGCTATGGTGTTTTATTTGACAGCATAGGTTCAGAGGCACATGATCCAATTTATCCTTAGCAGTTTGGTCCCAGTCAGCAGCAGTAGCAGTGAGTCCTCTTCTTTTAAGGATGAGTCTCAGTTTACTACTATTGCTTCAGACTTTGTTTATTTTCCGTTGGCGGAGTTAGTTGGGGAAATATCCTATCAACTCTACAGTTCAAACAGTTAGAGTCTTTTCAGATGGATGTATTAGCATTTAGTTTTCAGTATTATAAGTATTCATAGATGTATTGAACCTTATGGCTAGTTTCTGCATTTATTTTGTGCAGTATACAGGCACAGATATCAGTAAAGGGTTAGCTTGTGGTCCTTCGGGGTCATAAGAACCTTGTGATATCTTGGGATGAGATCTCAAGGCATTAAAAACTTGGTATGAGAGTCAAAGGTTCAAGAGTATCCTAGGGAGTCTGAAAAGCCGCATCTAGTAGAGTCTTGTGCATGGGTGTGTAGTGTGCCACATTTATGTACAAAAGGCTACAAGATATTCTTAGGAGCAGTTCCTCTTCTTTCGGTGATTATTTCGTGCGAGAGAGCATGAGCTCAAGTTGGTCCTCAGTCTAATCTACTTCATTCTTTCATTTACAGAGTATGCCTCCTCACAGAGACTTTGTCCATAGGGTTGATGATCAGCTCCCTCAGCCAGTAGATCCTAAAAATGAGAGTGTGTCACATGCAGAGTTTCGAGCATCTTTCTAGGCACTAGCCCAGGTGGTGACTAATATTCATAGCAACCGTTAGGATGCAGTCCCACCTCAGCAAGATAGGAATTCTTCCGTAGCCAGGATTAGAAGCTTTATGAAAATGAACCCGCTTGAATTCTTTGGTTTAGTAGTAGGTAAGGATCCACAGTTATTTCTTGAGGAGGTGAAGAAGATCACCCAGACTACACATATGTCAGAGTAGAAGAGTGTTGATTTAACATCTTATAGGTTGAAAGATATTGCTCATGATTGGGTAGTGTTGTGGGAGAAAAGTAGAGGGGAAAATGTAGCTCCCGTGACTTGGCTAGAGTTTCAGAGTGCCTTTCTAGATAGGTTTTTCTCGCTAAAAATAAGAGAAGCTAAGGTCGAAGAGTTTATGAACCTAAGTCAAGGCTCCATGATAGTGAAAGAGTATTGTCTTAAGTTTAACTGATTAGCTAAGTATGCTCCCGACTTGGTAGCTGACCCTAGGCAAGTATGAGTAAGTTTTTGTCTGGGGTGTCAAGTGATGTGTTGAAAGAGTGTAGAGCTGCCATGCTCAATAGAGATATGGATATTTATAGGTTAATGATGCATGCACAACAAATTGAGGCGGATAAAATAAATAAGAGAGAGAGAGTAAGAGAGCCAAGACAGGTAGTCGTGGTTTCTTGCAGACAGGGTCTCGAGGTGGTAGTAGTTCTTAGTATAGTAAAAGATTATTAGTTCCAGCCTCATCTTCAGCTAGTGTACTCGCACCTGCATTTGGTGGTGTCAGATTTGAGGGAGCGCCAAACTCCAAAGCCCAAAGTAGTACTAGTGATGTTCGTACCTACCCGTTGTGTAAAGAATGTGGTAAGAATCATAGGGGTGTATGTAGATCCGGTAGTGATGGGTTCTTTGGATATTGTGAGACCGGTCACCAAGTTCGAGACTATCCTAAGCTAGTTCCCCGAAGTCAGCGTAGTCATCCTTTAGCTCATAATAGCTTGTATCCACTTTAGGCTCACCTTGATCGGGAAAGATCCCCTGAAATTGACCCGGGTGTCTTATGAGCCCTTCATCTTTATAATATGCATTGATATATATTTTACACCCATTTTGAGCTTATATGTTAGCTTGAGTCTGCATAAGTTCAGATCTTGATCGGTCAATTATGACCCAGTCTGTAGCTACCTTGCGCACTGCCCCAGTATTTCAGCGAAGTGTGTTTAGAGGGACATAGAGTCCCAAGGGGGAGATACCCCATGGTATTATGATGTTGCATGCCATTAGATTCATCTCGATGCATGTTTAGATTTTCCTTATAAAGTTAGTATCAAAAATTGTTGCATTGTCAAGTTGTGCTTTCAAAAGTCAGCTTAGTCAGACATTCATGTATTAAAATTAGGGTTTCATCAAGAACTTTAACCCTCCAAAAATTATCCACAAATTCTTCAAGGTTTCTTCAAGAATCAAGTTCCTTATAGTGTGGGCTTCAAGAATTTATCTATTTCAAGTGTGGATAAAGTTTCAAGAACTATAATTCATCCAATTTCAAAGCTTAAGGTATGTAGATATTGATTCTTGGGTCCCTTTCATCCAAGAAGCTCAAGAACACTTTTTAAAACTAAAAGATATTTTTCTTATGTTTATGAGTTGTTAATGATTTGTATGAGTTGAAATGGATGTTTAATGTGTTGTAGAGTTTTGATCTATCTTTGCCTACAAAATTTATGAGCTTTGACGTTAGTATGTGAAATTTATGTGATGTTTGTGATAGACCCTCTTGAAGTTGTTTTTCCATGTGATGTGTTCATGAATTTTGGGTATAGAAATGGTTGAATAAGTGAAGAATGTTCCCCATAGGTTTGATAAGGAGCTTAGGTAAAACATAAGAGCCATTATAGTATGTTGAATGTAAAACTCCAAATTGTGAGCTAGCCCATGCATGCCTAGTATTTTATAAAATGCCTTGGTGAGTGAAATGTGCCAAGATAGAATGAAATCTCCAAGTAGGTGTAAAATTAGTCATGTCTAGTAGTTGTTGAAAGACCCTTGTGAACAAGTCAAGATATGATGGTTGTAAATTCCCCGATTTTGTGCTCTTTGATATATGCTAAGCTTTTAAAACATGTCAAGTGGTTAGTAAATAAATAGTGATGTGTTAGTATGAAGTTTCCTCCAAATCAAGTGATATCCAAATACATGACAAGACCGATATAGGTATGAAGTACTTGATGTAAGATCTCGTTGAATGGGGTATAATCTAATAGCATGTCTTCCTTAGGCTAGTATATGATGGTGAACCGATGTTGATGATCCTTAAAGGTCTAGAGTGACTCTTTGGTGGTTGTGATGATGAATAGAGGTCTTTGTTTTCTAAATGCTTAATGCGATGTCCTAAGGATCTTGAGAAGGAAAGTATGTTATGATTCCCAACTACTTGAAGTGATGCTTTAATGATTGTGATAATACATGAATGAGTGTAATGATGAATGAATGTTTGTAATGATGAATAAATGACTGTAGTGATGAATGGATGACCGTGATAATATATGAATGAATGTGATGATGAATGAATTATTATTCTTTACTTTAATGTAATCAAGTCCTGTGGGTTTTTGTATCAAAAGATAGAGCTGTTGTCTAGAGCCCGTGTCAGTTTCTCAATAATTCTAATCGATCCATAATTTTCATAACTTTATGAACTATAGAACTCTGTATCCTCAGACAAGTGCGAAGCTTAATAAAGATTAGTAATCTCAGTTATCTCTGTAATCTCTGTATCACTAGTAATCTAGCCTCAGACCTATAATCAGCTTAGTTCTAATAATATTCAAGTGATTCAATCCAAATCTTAAAAGCAATTCGAGTAATCTATTCAAACTTTGTATTGTCAGTCAGATACCATGATTCGATATCTTTTTTGTTAGATACGGAACCAAGTAATCTCAGTATAACTCGGTCAGATCTTTTAAGTAATATGATCCGTGTTAGATTCAGTTCAGCCAGTGTTCAGTTGAGAATTCAGTTCTGAGTCTTTCAGTTGGGAGTAGAAACTAGCATCGAGTGAGCTCAAGGATGGGAACCCACCTACTAGTAGAGGGTGTGATTCTTAAAAGTAATGCTTATGCTCCAGAACTACGTAGCCAGCATAGGTTGAGACATCATATCTATTAGTTGAGGGTATATGAGAGACATTTTACCTGCTAGATAAGGGTAAATGAGGTGGCTTGACATGCTAGATGAAGGCTCCATCATTCTCGTTTGAGGACCTGCTAGATGAGGGTCACATAGAGTTGTCTTTACCAGTGGGGCGATAATGACACCCTTCTAACTGGGGAACAGGTTGGACCCCACCTGTGGTAGTTTAGGGCATGTCGATTAAGTGACTACTTCCCACAGTTTTAGTTTCAAATTAAGTCTTAGTTTCAGAATCAGTCTTCAGAAATTAGGACTGTTAGATACAGTCATCTATCATTGTGAGGAACTCAGATAGTTCCATTAATTTATGGGCCATCCTATCATATAGATTTGGTCTCACATATAGTTACTTGATATCATATTCAAAGATATGCTGTCAGACAGGCTTGATCACAATATCAGATTTCTATTGAGTATTCTTATTGACAGATTCAGATATAATCATATTTCTTATCATTGATAAAGCTTCAAAAATCATGTGTTAGAAAGGTTGATCTCTAATCCTATTAGTCGAAAGTAGTAAGTCTAAGAATTTAGTCATTGATGTAAGCACATCCAGATCCTCAGTTATCAGTATTAGATAAGTCAGTGATTCAGTATCTTAGTGTCAGTAGTGAGTTCAGTCTGCAGTAAAGTGGTATCCGAGTTTCAGTATCTAGTGTTGCGATAATTGTGTTCATGTTTTGTGCATTTATGTATATGTTCTCATGTGACATTTTTATGATTATTCAGTTTAAATATTGCGCATGCATGAACCCTTGCATTAGCCGACCCCATCTACAACTCTGTACATTTTTGTACTGACGCATTTGCGCTATGGTGTTTTATTTGACACCATAGGTTCAGAGGCACAGGATCTAGTTTATCCTCAGTAGTTTGTTCCCAGTCAGCAGCAGTAGCAGTGAGTCCTCTTTTTTTGAGGATGAGTCCCAGTTTACTACTATTCCTTCAGACTTTGTTTATTTTCTGTTGACGGAGTTAGTTGGGGCCATGTCCTATCAACTCTACAGTTCAAATAGTTAGAGGCATTTCAGACGGACGTATTAGCATTCAGTATTCTGTATTATAAGTATTCATAGATGTATTGAACCTTATGGGTAGTTTCCATATTTATTTTGTGCAGTGTAAGGTACAGATATCAGTAATGGGTTACCTTGTGGTCCTTCGGGGTCATAAGCACCGTGTGACATCTCGGGATAAGATCTCGAGGCGTTACAAGGACGAAAAGTAAATTCAAACTCTTGAATGTAAAAAATTCATTTGAAAGGCTCCTTTTCATTGTATTTTTAGCTATAAAACTGATTACCACAATCCGAAAATTGAAGATTGATTGAATCCAAATTGGAAACAAGCAATCTCCAAAAATTCAACCAACATTAACCAAGGCATCCATGTCACTCAATTTTCCCCATTTCTTTAAGATAAAATTTAGGTTCTAAGTTTTATTTTTTTGATTCTTAAGTTTATTTTGTTTGATTATAAATTTTAATTAACAACTAGTAATCACCTACTTAATTGTGAATTAGTCTTTTTGAATTCGTTTCTCTTATGTCTTTGTTCTTTATGAGCTTTTCTCATTTATTCAATTTGCTGTAGCTTCTTGATTCAAGTCCATACATAATTTTTGTTTGATTGAGTCCTCAAACAAGAATCCACTCTGACCTCAAGCCACAATTGGTACCAAGTTATCTCATTGAAGTAGAAATAAGCTATCAACACTTGTGATGCCAATTGACTGACATTCAAAGATGTGAACTTTGAGGGCTTGTGAGGGTGATTTTCTAACCTTTAACTTGTTTGTTGTTTTTATTTTGTTTTAGTATTTACTTTCTAGGTACAATGGCATCTATAAAGGTAACCATAGGAGCTTTGATGACCATCATAATGAGTATGGATAGCCTAATGGGATCTCTTAAAGGAAGGATAAATAGTATGGAAAGATTCATTTCAAGGAACATGGACAATATGATATAACGTCTAAGCTTTCCTAAATCCACCCTTCCCAATCCACCAAATTGTTAAGCTCCCTTGAGTGGAAATGGTCCAAATGAACTTTGTAACAAAGATAACTCGTTCAGTCTAGTGAACGAGGCTAGTAGCCAACTAAGTATGAATGATAGCTTATCTTTAGATGATCCTAATGTCTCTTTACTTCAGATGATAATGTACAACTTGAGAGTTTAGATACACTAGTTTATCCTAATGATGACAAAATTAACTCTTCTAGAAAGATTAATTTGTGTCCACCTAGTGTTGAAGCCATTGTGATGAGTGATAATATATTATCTTATGGAAGTCATGAGGACAAACTTATGTGTGAAGCTAGCCCAACACTTGGGAATATTTGTAATGTTGAAAATATTAGTCGATTAAATGGGAGTGACCTTTTAATTTCCTTTGTTGTTGATCATTCTTGTATAAATGGTACAGATGATTGTATTGGTGTTAATCTTGGGGGTAAAAAGTGTTCCCTAAACCCATGTCCATGTCCACTCTACCCATTGGATCCTGGTGATCATTTGAAATATGGTGGTTCTTCTCTACACTACTTGGTTCTTGGGGAAGAAGACAAGCCAACCATGGGTGAGGGCGTTGAAACTCATCCCTATGATATAGTCTTTCATGAAGATTTTTAACCTACTTGAGAGACCAAAGTTGTGTAAGAGAAGGGTCTCCAACAAAGATGAGTACCATAGCGGGGTTATGAACTTATTGAGACTTGGAATCCATATGAGCCTTTATGAGTGGTTGGCTGATTAACATGGTTTCACCTAGTAACCCCTTTGTTCAAATCACTTGATTAACTAAGAAGTTCTTACTTTTTGGGGCTATACACCCTTGATTGATCATTTCGATGCTTGGTTATATCTTAAGTGTGTACAACTTTGTCATGATGCTATGTTTTAGTGTGCTATTCCTAACCCTCATGTCGTGAGAAGTTTGTGTTTGCTTGTCCTTCCTTTGGTTTTGCAAGGTTTGGATTTAAGGACAAATCCTTTTCAAGAAGGGGAGGATGATACAAGCCAAAGGGACCTTAAAGATTTTGATTACATTGTTCGAGGCCAATACAAAGAGGTCCAATCCATGATCAAGACAAGATCTCAAGAGTGCATTCGGTTGACCCCTTTTAGGCTCCTAAGACCACAAGCCTACGTGTGGAGTATGCTTTAAATAGCCCATGTGGGTTATTTCCAAATTAGACACTTTTGGGCTATTTTTATAATAGGCTATTTTAGGAATAGGCGAACACTATAAATAGATGCCTTAGTCATTTTATTTGCAACTTTTGGCTGATATTTGTTTGAATGCTCTTAAGAGTGAATTGCAAGCTTGGATTAGCTTGTGTTGACAACTTTTCTAGAAATATGGATTGCTTGGGAACTCGATTCCCTTGAGGTCTATGTAAGAAATTGGCGTTTGATTCTATAAGATTTATGGGTCTTTGAGTTTGATACGCTTATTGGTTCTTATTTCATTGTATTTTCTTATGTCAATTTATGTATTTTTATTTTTTGTATTGTTGTGGTTTGAGCTTTCTTAGGTAGACTTCTATCTTTCATAGCTAGATCTGTATCAACTCCCCACACTGAAAGGGCCTCAATGCGTGTTAGTCATACAAGACAAAGGTATCAATGAAGGCCGGGGAATCCATGACCTTCGCCAATCTATGATAATGTATATAAGGTGTGACACAAGCACAAGTCCATTAAGACTAACCCCCATGCCGATAAATGCGGGCTTCCAATATTGATCCCTCGGGACCTCTACCTTTACGGTCAGCTACACAATGCTCTTTAAGCTTAATTAAAACATTTACACATTCCTATTCATTAAACTAAGGACCATCTATTAAGGCATATACCGTTAGTATCGTCATACCAATTACTTTTGCAAGCTAATATTATTATGCCATTTCTATTTACCATCAACTTGGGGGAATCCAGGACCTCCACGGGCTAATTATTCACCAACTTGGGGGATTCCATGGTCAAATTATCCATTAACTTGGGGGAATCCATGACCCCCAAGGTTTAATTTAAAATCAATTAATGGCCCTAAAAGTGAAACACCTTGGGTTTTGACCCTTGGAAAATTCTTGAGCTTTGATTTCACTTTTCTATTGACGACTTAACCATAGAGGTCATATGGTGTGGATATAGATATGGTAACCGAAATTGTGAGGTGTCCATTAGATGGTGGTTGGTTTTCTATTATGGTTACAGTTTGGTGGTACGAATCGTTAAGGGCGGTGATGAGTCATTAGGATAATCCTTAACCAAATCAGAAACTTAGTGACTTGACTTGGATCTGAGTATTAGTGTCTCACAAAGTGCCGTGAGGATAGGTTATGAGTGGTAGGATTGAATCGTATGTTATCCAGTGTCTAATCCTTAGGGTTCTGTCAAGCAAACAATTAGACCATACGAGTCATATGGTCAGGTCACGATTCGTAATCATGGATTCATATGGTGGATAGTGTATGACTATCCAACTCGTTGTCTTGGTAAAGACTCAAGGGTATGAGTCGTATGTTTTGTTCATGAGTCAAGGGGTCGAATTGTAACCACCTGCGATCTTTAACAATTTTTAGTAGGGGCACTTTGGACATTTCTCACTTAAAACCCTTAATACACCACATCCCTCTAACATATTTTAGTCATTCATTCCACTTTATAATATTAAACATCCTCTTTACTCTCTCAAAATCCTAACAAGAAAAATTTAACGATCAATTTCTCATCGTGAATTTTTGTAACTCAGGCATGTGACTTCCCTCATTGTTAATTTACTAAAAGAACAAGTTTAAAGCATTGTTCATGAATCATTAATGGTGGTTTTGAAATCAAGTTTGAAGGGTTTTAATGCATATTATTTAATATTGTTTTCTATGGTTTAAATTGTGATTGTGCATGTTTTAATTATGGTTTTGCACATGTGGGTGTATGGGAATGGTGATTTAATTAAGGGGTCATGGTTGAGCCCCAAATTTGATGAAATTGGCTTTGGTAATGGTATTTCCTTAACCTGCTTGTGGAATTGTCAATGAGAATGATTTTTTTGTCACATAGTTTGATTATTCTTGGAATCTTGCATTGCATCAATGGTAAATGGAGTATGACTTGATTTTGGTTGGTTTAATATGGTTTTGGAAAATACTTGGTGGCCATGGTTTGATTATAAATGGTTTTGGTTAACTGTAAATGGTGGATCCTAATTTGGTTTAATGGTTTACATGACATAAGGTAATAGAATTGCAAGCTTTAATTTTGGTATGACGATACCAACAGTTAATGCCTAATAAAAATATTCCTTGGTAAATGGTTGGTAATGTATAATTGATTTAATATGGGCTTAAAAGGAGTTGAGTAGCAAAGTTATAGAAGGTGGGGGTCTCAGAGGGACCGACACTGGAAACTCACGTTTGCCGATGTATGGGTGGTCTTGGTAACCGTGTGCATGATGTCACACTTTATATTGTGGAGATGTGTTAGTCATCTCAGGTTCTTTTCTCTAGTTGTGTGGCTAACACGCACTAGGGACCTTTCAGCAGGGGGAGATGAACCCATAAAGTCCATGGGTGGTTTTAGGACGGCCAAGCTACACAACTCAGGTTAAGGATATAAATGCATGCTAAACCTTGTTACCTACCCCATCATGATATATATGTATATATATGTGTTTGTATATGGTTATTTGATTTGGTTTTGAATGATGGAACTACTTTATCTTTATCCCTGAGTTACATGCTAGTGTTCACTGTACTAACCATTTTCAGGTGTTGTATCCCCACGTGATGCAAGAGTCGGCCATACTACCATTCATCCGGCTCAGTGACTTGGATTTGGGGATAACTTGAGTTATATTGAAGTAGTGAACTTCCATACTCTGGAAGACTCTATTTCATGCTATGGGCTTCTTTTCATTATTGTTATTTCTTTGGTTTTGGTTTTAGCTATAGTCAGGGGCATGTACCGACCGGATGTTCTTTTATTCTAGTTAGAGGCTTTGTCAGACTACTATGTGCATGGGCGGTATTGGTATTAGTGTTAGTCTTGGTATTGGCATTGGAATTGGTATTGGTTAGATGTTTGGTTATGGTGGATTGGTTATAGTTAGAGACTTTATTTAATGTCTTTAAATTATTATTTTTTATCTTGTTATATGTTCAGAATTCATTCGACATGGGATATAGGGTGGTTAACGGTGGGGTATTAGGGTGGTCTCTGATCCTGTTTGGACTGAGATAACGGACACGGCTAGACCCTAGTTTGTGTCGTGTCATAAGGCCTTCCAAAGCCATTTGTATTTCATTAGCCTTATATGCAATGCAATAGTTCAAATTTGGTTTCAATATGCATATATTCATGTTTTAAAGCCAATTTCATAAGGTTGGGTTGAGGTTATTACCAATTCAATTACAAAAATCCATAGAGTTGGGGGAATCCACGAACCCCATAAGTTTATCAAATCAATTTGGGGGAATCAATGGTCCGCTATTCCTATTTACCATGCCCATGCACCCAATTGGTTCAGAAGTCATCAATTCAAAACATAAATGATTCACAAAAGCCATGGGAAAAGCAATTCAACCAATAGTACCCAAAAACCCTCAACCCAATCTCAAAATCAACAATTAAATCACATGGATAATAATCTTAAACAAATGATTTTAACAAAAAAAAGTTTTAGGGAAGAGATACATGCCTGAGATATCAAGAGTTATGAAGAGAAACCACTAATTGAAGCTCTAGATGACCAATCCTTAGAAACCCTAGCTTGTTCTTTACTTGGGGATTTTGGGAGAAGAATAATGTTTATGTTATGATAATTTGGTGATAATAGGGCCAAAAGTGTGTTTAATGTCATGGAATAGAAGTTGGATGGGAGAAAAGACCGATTTTTCCTTAATTTAAAAGTGTAAGAAAAACTGTCCCAGGCGCTATGGGTCATGCCATGACTCATGACTCCTGGTTACGAGTCATTGCCTAGACTCATACTCTAGGCAGTGACTGATGGCAACCTTACTACTAGGTTCACAAGTCACACCCAACGAATCGTGATGTCACCTTACGACTTGTGAGGTCGAAGTTGTGTCATCAATAGAAACTTAGGCATTCCTCACTGGTTTACCTATGACTTGAGCCCTATGACTCATAAGCGGAGTCATTACCTGGGCAGTGAGATAAAAGTCAGGAAATTTTCAGAGGCCAAAAATATGGGGTGTTGCGTTCTCCCTCCTAGGATCATTTGGCCCTGCATGGTGAATTAAGACATCCATTAGCAAAATTATAAGACAAAAATGCAACCCCTAAATCATGAATCAAAATCCATAAAGAAATAGGAGTATAAAAATGTATACCTTAAGCACGATTGTCCAACCCGGGGAACAAGAACAGATACTTGGACTTTATGTCCTCTTTTGCTTCCCAAGTAGCTTCTTCCACGTTTTGGTTCTTCCAAAGGACTTTTAACGAAGCCACATCTTTAGTCCTCAAATGATGAACTTACCTATCATAAATCTCAACTAGAACTTCATCATAAGACAAGGAATTTGAAATACCAACACTCTTAATCGGCAAAAACAAAGAAGGATTGCCCATACACTTCTTTAGCATCAATACATGGAAAATTGGATGACTAGAACCCAAACTCAAAGGAAAATCCAATTCATAAGAAACATTGCCCACTCTCCTCAAAATCAAGTATGGCCAATATAATAGGGACTGAGCGTTCCCTTTTTCCAAACCTCATCGCTTTCTTCATAGGAGATACTTTCAAGAACACCTAATTGCCAACCTCGAGCTCCAACTCTCTTCGCCTGACATCCGTGTAGGACTTTTGGCAACTCTAAGAAGTCTTAAGCCTATCCCTGATCACCTTCACCCTCTCCATGGCTTGGTTAACCAAGTCCAGACCGAATAATATAGTCTCACAAACCTCAAACCACCTAATAGGGGATATACACCTCCTTCTATAAAGATCTTCAAAAGAAGCCATCCCAATACTAGAGTGATGGCTATTATTGTAGCAAACTCAATGAGAGGTAAGTGATCAACCCAACTACCACCAAAATCAATCACACAGGCCCTTAGCATATCTTTCAAAGTTTAAATGGTCCTCTCTACTTGTCCATCCATCTGAGGGTGGAATGCGATGCTAAGTTTTACCCATGTGCCCAAGCCTTTCTGAAACGAATGCCAAAAGTGAGAAGAGAATTGCGTATCTCGATCCAAAATAGTGGAAACTAGAAAACCATGAAAATTGACACTCCTGAATAAACAACTTAGCACAATCCTCTCCAAAGTAAGTAGTCCTCATAGGCAAAAAGTAAGCAGATTAGTCATCCTATCCAGGATGACCCAAATCAAATCATGTTGATTCTAAGTCAAAGAAAGACCAGTAACAAAATCCATGTTGATCATCTCCCACTTCCACATGGCCAACTCAATATCTTGAGATATACCACTGAGCCTCAAGTGCTCAACCTTCCCTTGCTGACAGACCATGCACTTAGCCACAAATTGGACACATCTCTCTTTATGTTGTTCCATCAATAAATCTCCTTCAAGTCTTGGTACATATTTATTAAACAAGGATGAATTATATACCTCAACTCATGAACCTCAGTTAGTATCTTTTCACGTAGCCTATCAACATCAGGAACACACAGCCTACCATGGTACCTCAAGATACCATCACTACTAATCTCAAAATCCATAACCTTTTGCTAACCCACATCAGCCTTAATCTGCATAAGAATAGGATCCAAAAGTTGTTTCTCCTTTACCTCAGCACCAAGAGATGATTTAACCACCTCTTGAATAATTACCCTCCATCTTCAGAGTCTAAAAACTGAACTCCTAGGTTATACAATTGGTGAATATCCTTCACCACCCTCTTTTCTCCTTATACACATGAGATAAGATCCCAATGAACAACCTACTAAGAGCATCAACAACTGTATTAGTTTTACCTGGGTGATAATGAAGACACATATCATAGTCCTTGAGCAATTCTAGCCATTGACTCTGCTTGAGATTCAATTCCTATGAGTGCACACATATTGCAAGCTCTTATGATCTGAATAAATGTCAACATGGACCCCATACAAATAATGGCATCGAATCTACAATGCAAACACCATAGCCGCCAACTCTATATCATGATTCAGATAATTCCTTTCATGGACCTTTATCTGCCTAGAAGCATAAGCCAAACCTACCATTCTGCATCAATACACAGCCTAGTCCCATGTAGAATGCATCGAAATAAACCACAAAACCATCAGTAACCTCGGGCAGGGTCAAAATCAGAGAAAAAGTCAACTTATCCTTTAATTTCTCAAAACTACCCTCATAATCATCAGATCATAGAAGCCTCACCTTTTTCTGAGTTAACTTAGTCAACTGAGCAGTAATAGAAAAGAATCTCTCTACAAATCTCCTATAAAACCCGGTTAATCCCAAGAAGCTCCAAATATTAGTAGGAGTTATGGGTCTAGGCCACTTCTTAACCGCCTCAACTTCTTGTGGATCCACTATGATCCCTTCACTAGAACCAACATGACCCAGAAAGATCATAACATTCAACCAAAACTCACACTTTGAAAACTAGGCATACAATCATTGATCCTTAAGAGTCTATAACACTACTCAGAGATGATTGGAATAATCCTCCTCACTCTTAGAATATACAAAGATATTATTAATAAACACGATCAAAAATAAATTCAAAAACTTTATAAATACCTGGTTTATGGGATCCATAAATGCAGCTGGGGCATTTTTCAACCTAAATGATATAACCAAAAACTCATAATGCCCATATCGGGTTCGAAAAGCAGTTTTTAGGGATATCTACCTCCCTAATTTTCAACTAATGATAACCTGATCGAACATTAATCTTAGAGAAGCATCTAGCACCCTAAAGCTGCTAAAAGAGATCATCAATCGTAGGAAGAGAGAACTTATTCTTCATCATCACCTTATTCAACTACTGATAGTCTATGTACATCCAAAAAGACCCATCCTTCTTACTCATCAAAAACATAGGAGCACCCCACGGAGAGACACTAGAATGGATAAAACCCTTATCAAGAAGATCCTTGAACTTCTTCTTAAGTTCTTTCAACTCAGCCAGAGCCATTCCATAAGAAGGGATAGAGATAGGACAAGTGTCCGATGGAAGATTAGTCCTAAAGTCTATTACTCTAATAGGAGGAATACTAGGAAGATCATTGAGAAATACTCCAGGTAACTCATTAATCATAGGAATGGATTGCAAAGAGGGAGCCTCAGAACTAGAATCCTTAACCCAAACTAGATGATATAAACACTCTTTGGGAATCAACTTTCGAGCTTTAAGATACAAAATAAACCTCCACTTAGGTACTAAGGAGCTTCTATCCTATTCTATTACCGATTCATTAGGGGATTGGGAACTGATCTTACAGGTTCGACAATCTAGAGAAGTATAGCATGAATAGAGCTATCCATGCCTAAGATCACATCAAAATCTAGTATATCCAACTCTATAAAATCCATTAAGGTCTCCTTATGAAATACGGACACCACACAACCCCTATTGACTTTTTTTAGCCATGACAGAATCACCCATCGAGGTAGACATGGAGAAAAGCTTAGAAATACTTGCTAGACCAAAACCAAAATGAACAGCCACATAAGGGGTCACATACAAAAGGGTATAACCTTGGTCAAGTAGACAATATACATCACAAGAGAAAAGTTTAAATACACCAATCAGTGCCAGTACTAGAGTATTACCCTTTGCTGTAGGAAATAATAAAGTAGCAACTAAAACCTTATTAGCTCCAAAAGCAACATTAGATAGACAGTATCGCTGCAGATGTTCCTGTTGACCATAATTAAAGCATTGATTCCTACTCTGATCATATTGACCACGATGGAACTATCTACAAAATCTACAAGAAGGGTAAGATAGGGCTGACTAAGCTCCACTAGGATGAGACAGGGCACCTTAGGCATTAAACCCACCATATGTATAAAAGTAACGATCACCAGATATCTTAGGATATAGAGCACTAGCCATAGAATATGAACTTGATTTTTCCTAAGTCCTCTTCTTTCTCTACTGCCTACCATCTCTACCACATTTTTTTTGGCCTCCACCCTGCTCTAAATATCTGAACTTCTTATTCTGTCTCTTTTCCATTTCTTCTTGTTTTTTCTTTTCATCTTCAACCTGCTGCATATACACTATAAGCCTAGAGATATCCATGTCATTATTCAATATTGCGGCCTTACATTCTAGTAACAAGTTTTTATATACACCCAAATCCAAATTCCTAATTCTCTCCTTCATACTAGACATAATCTTTGGGGCATAATGAGACAACTGGTGGAATTGCAAAGCATACTCCTTCACAGTCAAATTTTTCTATTTTCCAACTTTAAGTTTACAAACTTCCTAACTTTAGCCTGCCTTAACTCCTAAGGAAAGAAACAATCAAGAAAGGCACTTGAAAACTCATACCTTACAATCGTCTCTGCATTATTACCGCTTAACTGCTTCCACCTTCATACCATTGATATGCCATATCCTTCAGTTGATATGCAGCAAATTCCACACCTTTAGAATCAGATGTATTACCTAGAAAATCTTTTCCATCTCATCAATGAACCCTTTAGGATCCTCCTAAACCTTAGAGCTAATAAAGGTCAGAGGATTCAACCTTATAGACTGGCCAATAGTAGTGACCTCAAAAGATAGAGCAACAGAACTAACATAGTCTGGATAACAAGATTGAGAAGTCACCAATTAAGTCAGCAGATGTAGATTGACAAAACATAGAATTAGAAATAACTCCTTGGGGTGGTGGGGTAGGAACATCATCATCCCAAGAAGCCTTGGGGTGGTGGGGTAGGAACATCATCATCCCGAGAAGCCTGAGGAGGATTGGTAGGGATTAGTAGAAATTCCACGAGGGGCATACAGTCAGGAGCAGGGATCCTAGACTAGGTCTGAACTCTATAAATAGGTCGAGTTCCATCTATATTGTCCGTAAGTGGGACAGAGGAGTTTCCACGAGCATTAAATCTTTAAGGAGGCATGATTTAAAATATAAGAAAATAGAAATTAGAAGAGTTTTCAAGACCTTAGACTTTATAGCTCAAAAAATAGATACAACGAAAGGAAAATATTCCAAAATGACTCATAGCTCTCCCTTATAAGTATAGCTACATACCTATAAAAGAGACTCTACTTGACATGGATTTGTGGATACCCAATAACCATAAAGCTAGGGTTTGATACCAAACTTGTCGCGACCTAAACTAGTTCTTAGTCGTGATGGGTATATCAAGTCTACCATGGACTAGAGACCACCCCCATTAGCTTAGCCAATTAGAATATAATATAACTAGCAATGAATAAGTTTCGAACATATAGAAAGATAGAGATTAGTTTGGATTATAAAATAAGATAGAGATGAGTTTCGAACATATAACAAGATAGATAAATCAATAACAAAGGGTATCTAAAAATCCACAACCCAACCTACCCAAGATTTGTCCACAAAAGCCTCTAATAAAACAAAGATCAACCTAAATCAAGACATTCCCCTAACCATCATCAAAAAAATAACACACCAAAATAGTCTAAGACATAAGTAACGACAAGACCATGAAATAAGGGTCTTCCAGAGAATGGAAGATCACCACTTCGAAGCTGACTCTCTGACAATCCAAAAATCACCTACCACTATGCAAGGAAATAGAAGTGTCTTCGAACCCTGCATCATGTGGGGATATCATATCTGGGAACCGTTAGCAGGGTAAGCTCTAGCATGTAACTCATGAACGGGACAAAATAATGCCATGATTAATCAGACCAAAATTATTCCAAAACCATATGCATACAATCATATATATATATATATATATATATATATATATATATATATATATAATTTTTTGATATAGGGAACAAGGTTTAGTATGAGATTTAAAACGTTAACCTGGACTGTCACTACAAAAATGAGGGGGTTATTTTAACCTTTGTAAAATTCTATGAAATACGAGGTAAAAACTCTGGCAAAAAAATTTATAAATTGTGGGGGTTTTAACCCTCACTATCCATCAAAATTAAAAAAAATTGCCTATATGCCATTAAAAATAAATAGTTTCCCTCCTTTTTTTAATTGACCAAATATTTTTCCTCTTTTACCTCACGCCTTCATTCTTTCGTCAAAAACCCTCGTACAAACACAATAATCTTTGTTTCAACTGTTAAGATTAACCTTAAATCTCACACAACAAAGGGTCATTCTTTCTTGGTTTTGAATTTTGTTTAAATTAATTATGAGGTTAGTTAGTATTTAGTTAATCTTTGTAATTTTTTCTTGCTTAATCTTATTTGCTAATACACTTATCTTGTTATAATTGATTGATAATATAAGCCTATGGTAATTCATTCTTTATATACCCTTTTGATGATTGTGGATCCCATGTTTATATACTGTGATTTCTGCATTTGGTTAGCTCAAAAATTTGGTTCATGAAACTTATTAGAAAAATAAAAAATAAAAATTGATTCTTGAATTATTAAATTCTTAAGAAATATAGTTTTGATGTAGGCTTTTGTTTGTTTGATCTTATCATACCCTTTTGTTAACTGATGGATCCCTATGTTTATATTTAGTGATTATTGCATTTGGTTAGCACAAATTTTGGTTCTTGAATTGTTATATACTTTAAGAAAGATAATTGTGGTGTGGGGTTTTGACTCCCCCACCCTATTTTGCTAATTGTTGTATCTCCATGGCCCTTATATAGTAGCTTCTTCATTTAATTAGCTAAGTAATTTTCCCGAAATCCTTCAAATAGATCCCCTTTCTTATTTTTTCCACAAAAACCCTTAAATCGATTGACACCTTAGCTAAGTACCTGTGTAAATATTACACCAATTTGGTAAAGGTACTTGAAGAAAATATCACTTATTACGTGGATATAGTTACCCAATAACTATAGAAGTATAATAGAAGTACTTTTGTGGCATGTCTATATAGTGTGATTTGTGTTGGTTGTTTTCAGGAAATTATTGGATACACTAACTGGGGATGTTTTGCACTCATTTGACCATATGCACATAGTTTGAGCCTGTGCCTTTTTAGAGGTACCTTTACTTCTATAAACAGCCTTACAGTTTAGAGTGTTATAACTTCACTTAAGTTGTAGTAACCTTCTATTCTGCAATTTGCAACTTTCCTCATGAGTAGGAACTATCTGCATTGAAAAATATGTGCTGCTTTGGTTCTGTTTTTTGATTGAAAAAGTACGCTGAGACTGTGTGTGCTAGTCAGTGATTGTCTGTCTATGTTGAGCATAAAAAGTTGGTAATAACTTAGAATTCCCTATGTAATTATTGGCTAGCCAAATTAAAGGCTTCTTGTATGTTGTTTCCTTGTAAGATTAACTTTCTCTTGATTGCTAGTTTCATGCCAAGGAGAAAGAGTTTCTCAACTCACCATTTGTATTTTAGGTTCGCTTGTCCCCCCCCCCCCCTCATTTACCTTCTAGTTGTAATGAAATTAAGTGTAGTAAATTATTATTTTTGTGTAGATTAAGTTTCTTTCCTCTGAATGTGAAATTAGTATATTTATATAATTGACTTAAACTTGATATTGTGTGATCTTGTTGTTCTTAGAAGTCAAATGAAAAGCTATGTAATCAGGTTCTGGTTCATCCTATGTTTTGGTCTATTTCATCTTTGGTTCAAGTCAATTTGTCAATGAGTAAGCCAGGGGGAATAGTTACTATAAAAAAGTTTTAGTCATAGCAACTTCAGCTGCCTCATTATTTCTAATTCCCTTCAGTTGTACATACCAAACATCAAACTAAGATTGGTGTTAATCACTGTTACAATGTCTAAAAGTATGTTGATACTTCGCCAAGTTTTTTTGCATGACTCAAGTTTAACACTAATTAGGAACCTCACCTGAAAAGGGCATGTATTAAAATTGGTAAATGAGAGATTTTGGGCAGTTGTAGAATTTATTTCTTTTGTTTGTTTGGTGGACAGAAAAAAAGAGTAAATGCAAATAGATTGGTTTGGTGGAAGGGAAAAAGAGTTAGATTTATTTATTTGTACTTGTGTAAGCATGTTTCTTCAACATAACTTTCTACTGTTGTAATCAGATGGATGGGGTTAATCAGAAACATAATATACCACCCTAGGAAAAAGACATTATATTTGGTGTGATATCACTCCTCTACCCCTATATATCTATATCCTACTATGAGTGTTATATAGCCGTGACTTTTAATGAGGATACTTAGGTAGATAGATTTTATGTTATTTAAGTTCATTGGCTTTTAAGTACACGTATCCAGAATCTTTAATACAATGTACTAGAGAGATTGATAAGGATGTTATACATCATATTAATATGGGTTGGATGAAATAGAGCTCTTCTTAGAGGTCATAACATTCAAACTTGAGGGGCAAGTTCAATAGAATGGTGATTAGACTAATTATCTGTCAGGTGGACTGAGTGTTGTTCGATTAAGAACTCACTATGAAGGTTGCAAAAACAAAGATGTATGTCGAGGTGAGTGTGAAATATACATGGTATATATAAAGTTAGTCATCTTTTTATAATTAACCACTATATTAGTCAGTACCTATAAGATAGTGGCAAGGCCCTGAGGGTATCTAAATACTATATTTTAACATGAAGAAACCTGAAGTAATATTTAAATGCAGTTGCACACGTACATTATATTAAACTTCTCCTTTTCAAAAAGTGGAATAATAGAGTACTAATATGGTTTCCAGAGTGATTATTAAACAAGTAGTAGTTCGAGGAAGACTCCAGATGAAGTTGGCTTCTAGACTAGTTGAATTAGACCTCTATAGTACCTATGTCCTGTATTATGCAACTATAAAGCTGCAGTAGTTTCAATTATAATAGGTGAGATATATGGCCAACTAAAACAATTTGGCAGAACATGTGCCACAAATTTTGTCTTGTATGAACTTGATCCATTATTTGTTATTGTATCGCCCTCACCATGATACCATAATAAACCCTTAATTTTTCCTCCATCTTTTATAGCAAGTTTTCACGACCCGATCTAGGGCCTGGCCATGATGAACATCACGAACTATGAAGGCCCAAAAGGCCCTTCTCTATCTGGTAATCATGCACAACATTCATATAATAAAATAAGATGCAGAAACATAATCTGCTACGGAAACATGGTCAATTTTGGATTCAACATAAGTATGGAAACTATAAATTAACTACATCTGAATGACATCTGACTCATTCTGCAAAATCTCTACTACATGAAAATCTAACAACTGTCTGAAACTGGGACGAGGCCCCCAGTAGACCAAAATGGTAATAAGAGATATAATCTGAAAAAATAGGCCTTCTAGAATAGAGAAGGCTCACCACTGCACAACCTGATCAGCTGTCTGAATTATCTACTACTTATCTGAACCCCTAGACTGAACCTCAGAACCTGGAGAGAGGAGGGGGTCAATATAAAAGTACCGGTACGCAAAGCAATCTAAAATAAAGCTTGTATATATGTAAAATAGTTAGAGAGCAATTTGTCAAAATGCCATACATGAAATAGTTCTAAAACACATGGGCACTTTTAGAAAATCATAAATCATTCTTGTCAATGCAAGTTTGATCTTTGTATTACTTCTGAGTTAAGTGACACTCCCCTACAATTTTGATATTCCACGGGCGGTAGCGAGGAAGCCCCCAACCCAAGTGTGCCATAAAGGTTGGAGTTTCTGATTCTGATATGCCACATAGCACTAGGCCAGCTTAATATAATATACTTGGATCGGTAAATCATGGTTTCGAGCAACGAGTTGTTTGAACTCGTGCCTTCTTCGAGGAATCACCTAATATCTCTTTATGCCCAATTTTATCCTATTCTGAATTATGCATTATTCTAGTTTCAACATCTGAAAATCTTGACTTCAAACATGCATTCTATTATGTTCTGAATTACCATGGCATAATCTGAATTGGTGTCATCACACCAAGACTTGCAAGTCCTATTTTTGAGCCATAATGTATCATGCATAATTCTTTCATTAAAACATAGTTCAGACCACCCAAATATGCAAATAGTATAAGAGATTTCATGTTCTGAAAGCATAATTCAAAATTATGCAAGAACAGTTCAAACATAAGGTGGTTATGTGCTTTTGAAAAAATCCATGCACTCTTTCATTATATGTATTTTCAACCTTATTCAATACAAACAACTCTCTGTTTTGAATTCAATACTCATAACCAAATCATTCATAAATCAAGACACTTCGTAACATGCTTTTCAAGATGCATTTCAAAAACAATTCATATCATGTGAAACATGGGAACAATCACATCAAGAGAGGGATTTCATGTGAGTCATGCTCTCAATTCAAATATTAACTTAAATCACATACATATATATATATATATATACAATTTCAAATCAATGTGAGGAAGGTCAAAAAACCAAAACAATACCGTCAAGATTTCCAAATCATAAATGTATTCATAAATCTGAAAACCCCTTTCTTAAAATCATGATTTCTATGCCCATGAGATTTTAGGAAAACCCCGCGTACCTCGATTTCGTAGAATAATGAATGATTCTTAAAGCTTACGGATTGGGGATTCCAAATCTCTAATTATATTCAAAAACTCATGGTTGAATCTTGAATTATTTGGAATTCTTGTTTTAAACCCTAGAGAGCGTTCTTGATGAATTTTGGTGAAAGTGTATGTGTTTAGGTGTATTTGGGATTAAATCCCGTATTTGGATGGGTTTGGGACCAAGGGAAATGTCTAATTTGACCTTAGAATTTAAAATTCGAGACTGAAACACCGTAAAAGGCTTCACGCGATGCGCTGGGAATTGCAGTGAGCTACTGGAATTGACAATTGTCAATTTAAGGCTCATCGCGACGCAGTGGCCAGTCAATCGGGAACGCCGATACTAAAAATGCTCTAAATTCTTCACTAAGTGTCTATTTTAGGAAAATTTGGTATCGATGGAGAGATAATTCAAAGATATTTCATTTTATATATAGTAAGCCACCCAGTTCATTATATACAAGGATCTATGGTTGACTAAAGTTGACTCAAGTTTCGACGCTCACTAAAACTTGACTGATAGGAAAGTTTTCAACTTGACCTTGATTTAGGGGACCTTTATGATCTCAATTCATTCTCAAATAGGTTACCACACTACATACTTGATTAACATAGAAAATTTGCGTAGGATTTATGACTTTTGGATCATCTACGCATAGATATGACGGTTTTTATTCTAGCCCGAAATACGGGGCATTACACAAGTTTTTCTCTTATAATTAAATCATCATAAGCATAAGATCCACGAATCAATTTGTACATACCAGTACCTTATCTTGAACAAGGTACTAAACCAATCATCCCTTTTTTAAGAATTTCATTAGCAAATGCCAATCCAGGACCAAGTCCACAAATTTCTAAACAATCAATACCATAATTTATAGGCTCATGTGCATCTTCCCATTTTTGAGCTGCATTAAATCATATAATTTTTCGATTTGGTTTACATTCTTCAGGCAAGAAACCATCCCACACTTCTATAACATTATTTCCTATAACAATTTTTTTTAATTCCGCCTCGTCCTGAAATGTTGCTCTGCCCTGCAAATAGAAAAATTTGTATATTTTTCTTGCCATTACTAGTAGTGGTGTTGCATTCCTTCACTCTCTTTGAACTCATTAACCAACATATGTTTGATACAAGTAAAAGAAATATTAGGATCAAAATAATTTCATCACTTTTGGGCTTGGACATATTGTAATGACTCTCTTTGGTTATGAAATTGAAATGATCAAACAAATGTAGTACTCTTTTGTTTGGGTGATTGGAATATGCACATTTCTGTGTAAAATGCTAATTGTAACTTTTTTAGTTCCTTTTTTTAAGAAATGCACTTAATCTCATCAGTTATATCAGTAATAGGTAAATGAAATACATAACTTTAAATTTTCCCTTAAAAAGGAATTAACCATTGAATTGCTATTGATTATTCTGTCAAATACAATAATTGCAAAAGTTTATCAATCAATGATGTTTTTAGTTGTACGTAGATATAATGGTTTTATAATAAGGACTGAAAGCTTATCGATTGATTTTTACAATTTGCATTTTTATGTAGTCAAGTGATGTAGCTAGTGGACTCATTTCGCCTATCGGTGCAAGGAGATCACGTGATAATAATGATCCGAATGACATTCTTAGATTTCATTGCATTTGTTTTGGATATTCAATTATGATAATGTAATTGTGTGGTTGAAGTGAATCTTAGAATATTGAAGATTTTGTGTTTAAATTTGATTTTGGAGTTTGAAGATACTAGTTAATGTTGAAAATTTGAAATTTGAAGATGTTAATGTTGAAACTTTAATTTTGAAGTTTAATGTTCAATGTATTTTTATCTGCTTGTCAATTACAATGTTTACTCATGTTGTATTAATGATATATGAATTGAACCAATATTGGAGTATAGATTATGTCTAAAGGAAGAATTAAATTTGAGCTAAAATTAGAATCTATAATTAGTTATTGAAAATTGATGGGCCCTACTAAATTTTTTTAAAAAAATTATGGAGGTTTTAAACCCTGCAGTTTCTAAATAAAAATTTGTTATAAAAAAAATTAAATTTAGAGTAACAGGGGTCAACCGCCGAAAAACAACCCTCGCAAATTAATTATGGGGGTCAAGAAAATACTGTCGTATCTTGTTTGTGATGGCTCATATTGTGGGGGTTTTGGGAACCGCCAAAATTACATTTCCCCCGTAAACCTTAAAATTAACACCCGCATTTGACCCATTTTCTGTAGTATGTGTAGCTTCAATCGTTATAAAAGCTCCCACGAGCTATATGAGTCCGTCTTCCCTCACCGGAAAGGCCCCAGTGCATGTTAGCTGCATGAAATGATGATATCAATGAAGGTTGGGGAATCCACAACCATTTTCCAATCCATGATAATGTTGATAAGGTGTGACATAAGCACACAACCATTAAGACCAACCCTCAAGCCGGCAAATATAGATTTCCAATATCGGCCCTACGGGACCTCCACCTTCACAGTCATCTACACAACTCCCTTTAAGCCTAATTAAAATATTTACACATTCTCATTCATTAAACCAAGGACCATCCAATAAGGCACATACCATTGGTATTGTCATACCAATTATAGTTGTAAGATAATATAATTTTACCATTTTCATTGTGCACCAACTTGGAGGAATCCATGACCCCCATGATCTAATTATTCATCAACTTGGGGGAATCCCCGACCCCCATGATTCAATTATCCATTAACTTGTGGGAATCCACAAACCCGAAGGTTTGATTTAAAATCAATTCATGGCCATAAAGGCCTTTCAAAGCCATCTACTTTCCATTAGCCTTTTATGCAATGCAAATATTTAAATTTTGTTTCAATATGCATATATTCATATTTAAAAGATACTTTTATAAGGTTGGGTTGAGGTCATTACCAATTCAATTACCAAAATACATAAAGTTGGGGGAATCCACGACCCCCATAAATTTATTAAATCCATTTGGGGGAATCCACGACCCCCTATTCCCATTTACCATGCCCATGGACCCAATTAGTTCAAAAGTCATCAATTCAAAACATAAATGATTTACAAAAGCCATGGGAAAAGCAATTCAAGCAATAGTACTTAAAAGCCCTCAACCCAATTTCCAAATTAACAATTAAATCACATGGATAATAATCTTAAATACATGCTTTTAACAAAATAAGTTTTATGGAAGAGATACATGTCTGAGATATGAGGAGCTATAGAGAGAAACCACCAATTGAAGCTCTAGATGACCAATCCTTAGAAACCCTAACTTGTTCTTGACTTATGGATTTGGGAGAATAATAATGTTTATGTTACGATAATTTGATGATAATAGGACTACAAGAGTGTTTTAAGTCGTGGAATAAAAATTTGATGGGAGAAAAGACCGATTTACCCTTAATAAGAACTTGTAGGAAAAACTATCCCTAGTCGTTATAGGTCATCTCACGACTCATGACGTCTGGTTATGAGTCATTGATTGGACTCATAGTCTTGGAAGTAACTTAGGGAAACCTTATTTCTAGGGTAGCGAGTCACGCCTCATGACTTATGACCTCACCTTACGACTCATAAGGTTGAAATTGTGACATCAAAAGAAACTTGGGCATTCCTCACTGGTTTTCCTATGACTTGATCCCTATGACTCATAATGACTCTTCATGACTCATAAGGTGATTCGTTACCTAGGCAGTGAGCACAAGTGTCAAAAAAATTTCAGAAGCCAAAAATTTGGGGTGTTATTGCGAGCCCCATCCACATTGTCCTCAGGTAAGACAGAGTTCCCAATAGAGTTTCTACGAACATCAGATCTTTAGGGAGGCATGATCGGGACCATGAGAAAGATAGGAGTTAGAGAAGTTTCATAACACTAGACACGTTGATAAAACAAAAGAAAAATATTCCTAACTGCCTCGTAGTCTCCTTCTTATAAGTGCGGCAAACTAAACACTCATAAAAAGGACTCTACTCAACCTGACCTTGTGGACACTGAATGACTCTAAACCACGCTCTGATACCAAGTTTATCATGACCTAAATCAAGGTATGTCCATGACGGGTATCTCAAGCCTACCAGGGATCGGACACCACCCTCTTCACCTAACATCAAAAGCATAATAATAGTAATAATGACAATGCAAAAGCCAACTACACAGTAATAAGAAGATGGATAAGTTACTCAAATAAAATTTTAGAGTTAAAACAATAACCAACCAACCCACATTTCTCAATAATATCCTCTAAAACCAGAATACCAAAATGGTTAGGATATGCACCTGACCATGACCAAAACAATCCAAAGTACTAAGTCAAAATAAGAGAATATGGAAATGATAAGGCCTTCCAAACGATGAAGGCTCACTACTTCACAGCAACTTGATGAGAATGTTAATCCACCTAACACTGCACAAGGGTAAAAGAAGTAACTTCGGACCCTACATTATAAAACAATATAGCATCCTAGAATGGTCAATGAGATAAGAACTAGAATGTAACTTAGTATAGGGATGAAAAAATTCCATGTCCAAAACCAAACTAAACCACATGCACACATTGTATATACATATATATAAAATGTTTGGATAGGAAACAAGGTTTAATCATGAGATTTAAAACCATTAACCTAGAATGTGTAGCTCTAATTATCTTAAGGGCACCCACAGGATATATGGGTTTAACCTCCCCTACTGAATGGGCCACAGTGCGCGTTAGCTACATGAACTAGAGAAATTTGAGGAAAGGACAAAGACACTGAGGCTCCAACTGTAATAAAAAATATATATAATATGTGAACTATGTACAGGTCATAAAGACCCCCACACCGGTAAATGTGGTTTCCAGTATCGGTCCCCCCAGAACTCCACCTTCCACGGCGATCTATACAACCCCCTTTAAGTCCAAATTAAAACCATTTACACACATTCCCATCCATCAACCAAGGAGTCTTTTAATTAAGTATTTACCGTTGGTATCTTCATACCAAATAAATTTAATCTTACAAGCCAATTCCATTATGCTAAAGCAAAACCAATTAGCTAAATTGACTCCAAAGTTTCAAATTTAAAACCAATCCAAGGCCAACAAGGCCTTTCAAAACTAATATATGTTCTATTAGCCTTTATATAGTACAACATTCCAAAAGTGAAGTAGATTTTGTATATGTCTATGCTTCTAAACCAACTTCACAAGTTGGGTTGAGGTTAAAGACTTCCAAACCATTGAACTATAAAATTTGGGGAAACTCATGTTTCCCTTCCCAATTCCCACACCTATGCATTTATTTAGTTCAAAATCATGAGAATAAAGCATAAACAACCAATTCAAAACTATGAGAAATCAATTCATAAAACAACCATTCCAAATCCCTCAACCCATATTCAAAACCCAATAATTAAACCACATGGACAACAATTTAACATATGTTTTTGTGTAAAATTAGCTTAGAGAAGAGATATATGCCTGAACCACATAAGAATTTGTAATCAATTTGAAGTTTGGAGCTCGGATGATGAATGCACCGCAAAACCCTTGAATGTTTTTGGGTTTTGTGTTTGAGGGTAAAATAGGGAGATTTGATGTTTAAAAACTTATGGGAATGGGACTATTTTATGTTTAAAAGTCATGAAAAAGGTGAAAAGACCAAAAGCCCCTCACCAAAAAATAAGACTGGATGAAAATTATACCTTGGCATGGTACACCAATATTGCAGAGGTTATCTTCCGTGCAACACAAATGTCGCAGAGGGTAACATCCATGACACGGTGATGTTGTAGAGGCACACTGCCTCAGAGTTCCAAAATAGCCCCAAACTTTTTTTTGAAAATTCCAAAACTTTCCCCAATTACATTTAACATTCCTAAACACAATTTAAGTCATAAACCGATATTATGAACACGAGAAGGTCAAAAATAAATGGATCAAAATTTTAAGGGTCTGAAAGTAGGTGCCACCTATGGCTCGTAAGTGACCACCAACTCAAGTTTTACTCTTTTGTTGTGGAAAGGTTTCCATGTAATCTATAAATACTCTTTTGATGTTCTAGTTAGTTTATGCACTTATACTATTCACAAACATATCTTTTGATTATGAGATTGGCTTGTGATCATGAGATTATTGTATTCTTGATTTTTGGTTGATTTATTGATTTGAGACTTTGGATTTTCTTTTTATATTATTATGATATTGATTTGATGCTTTCAATTATGAATTCTGTGGATTGTTTCACAACTATGAGCGTCTAATTACCTTAATTAAGGTTATGGGAACCCTAGAAATTTAATAAATTAGGGGAAGTGTGCAGTCTTTTTAAATCATTATTGCTACATGTATTGTGATTCTTTTTGCTTTAATTTCTTTTTTAATGGTTACAAACATTAGGAAATCACCTGTATTTGATACTGACTTGAGAGAGTGGTAGAGATTGGGAAAATAAGATCACAATAGTTATTTGAGACTATCAACCCTCATCTAATAACCTAAAACCCAGAAAAGATAGTTAAACTAAGATCCAAGAAAAGGGTTGGTAATGCAACACTTTAAGACCAAGAGAAGATGAGTGAGATTCACCAAAGGGTGCTGAGATGTTTTTGGTGAGACATAACTTATCATATTACATGTGTAGCAGTGAGATAGTGAATTAAGCACGATAAACCTACGGAGTTAGAATCTAGGGGGAACACAAGCCTTGTGTTTGTTGTAGATTTTTTACACCCAATAGCATTTAAATCTTCTCACTTTTAATGACGACTATAAATTCCCCCATTTACTTTTCTGCACTGCCCAACTATTTCAACAAGTTTGAGGGATTGTTCTGACCTGTTCCCTTTGGGTTCAAACCTAATCTCGCTGGGGTACTATATTTTAACATCAATCACCTTATACTTATTGGAGGTGTAGTTTAGGCTACATCAAGAAGCAACAACATTAACCATCTTTGGAGGATCCCCATTACATTCTTGGTAAGAAGATTACCTTGAGTTATCACTTTAACCATATTCTTATCTGATATTTTATCCTTTTTCCTTTGTTCTTCACTTACAAAAAATGTAGAGGGAGACACCACGACTACCTTGGTATCTGTTGTATTAAAACCTCAACTTTTCATGGTCACTCGATCTAACAAAGCCACCATAACACCATAAGATTACTTTATAATAGATTATTTAGTTGTATTATCGGTTATCATCTTGCTCAATTGGTCCAATTCTCTAAAGAATATTTGTAGAACATTTTATCCGAGACCTCATGATTTAGGCATTGCATTAGCTTCTTGTTAAATCACTTACATGACTCATGCAATGGTTAGCCATTAAGTTATCAAAAGTTAATGTTTTCATCCTTTAGTTGCAATATCCGTGAAGGAGGAAAAAATCAATCCAAGAATTCTTTCGGTGGTTCAACCTATGAAGTAATAGATCCTACGCGTAAATCCCACAATCATAAGATTGCTTCTCCCATCAATGAGAATGGGAAAAGACACAAACATATTGAATCTTGATATATGTGGGTGATATCAAATGAAAGACACACGTTAATGAAATTCTTAAAGTGTAGATTGAAATTCTCATAGGCTTGACCCCCAAATAACCTTTTATTTATAGAAAATGAAGCATTATGCTAGTAATGTGAAACATTCAATTTCTAGTGACCAGCGGTTTATGAATGGCACTAGCTCGGCCCATATCTTTGAGGTGATTTCTTCTTCGTGATGCCTATCAAAAGTACTGGTATTGGTACCATGTTGTCTTATGGTATCATGTAAAGTATGGTCGCCACGTAATAAAGAATAAAATAATAAATAATGTAAAATAAACACTTTGACTAACTCAAAGTGACTAGTAACCTTACAAGAATGAAAACTATGTTTCACTCTCAAGAAATGGCACTAAAATTTGATGACACTTAAATTACACCTCTAAGGTATAAGAAATCGTCTTAAATTTAGACCCAACAAAAGTTGGGGTCGAATTCTTAGGGAATAAGAACACAAATTTCAAACTTAAGTGGTAGAAGTAACTAGAATTTGGCTTATAATAGGGTGTAAACTAAACAAGAAAGGAAAATTAGGGGTTTGCTTGAACACTTTTAGATTTAACAATTTTATCACAATGAAAATGCAATTTTAAAGATAAAAATTATTAGAGATAAAACCAAATGTGAAATAGAACTCGGGGTTATGCTTTACTAAGTATGGGTGCATGCATGGGTAATCAAATATTTGTTTAAATATATCTAAAACTTATGGTTAGGCTAGATTATAAATATTTAGCATCAATGTGTCATCAAACATCAATTCTCACAACTGGTTTCTTTCAAACACCTCATAAGTGCATCAATTTAAGCAATCTACAGCCTCAACTAGTAATCTTATGTCAAAGCAACATGATTAAATGATGTAAATCAAGTTATTATTCACAACCATTCCTCAGCCTTATCCCTTTTCTGAAGGATGATAAGCATTCAAGGGTTACTAGAGTTTTCAACCTCTAATTTTCAATTAAAACTTGAGTAAGAGTAAAAGCCATAAAAATTGGCCAATTAGGAAGAAAAATAAACAAAACCAATACTATAATCACTACTTATTCAAGCATAATCCTAAGCAAAAAAATTAGTTACTTATAGAGAGAGAAATAGGAGATTTACCACAATTCTTAGCTTATTATTCCATTGAATCACAAATTTATACAATAATGAAGATCTTAATTCAATAAAACTTGAGTATAAGTCATTAATTTTTCACTTGAAGTTTCACTCTAATGTTTCAAACTTTAAAAAGTACGAGAATGGAGGTCAAAAGCTGAAACCCCTATTTAGACCCAAAATTCATGTTTAATAGAAATTATAAAAATGCCTCAATACTGGAGACCTACTGGCATTGGTGCCAGCGTAGCTGGGTGACTTGAATATGTAGGTCACCTTTCTAGGTCATACTACATACGCAGTCAGGTATGTGCACCCACTAGTGGCTCCCGATTTGACCAAATAAACTTTTACACTTATTTTCTTCAATTTTTGCAATCCAATTGACTTATATGACTTGATCAACTTTATTTTCAACCTCTACCTGCACAAATGATCATAAAACATTAGAACTACCTCGAATGTAAGGGCTTGATTTTGTGAATTTTTTATTTTTATGTGTTTTGGCCATTTTACCCCTTTTCATGATTTCTACGTGATATTTATGGTGTGTGGAATGATTGGCATGATTCTCAATACAATTAAAAATAATTTATGTAAGTTTGTGGTTTTTAGATGGTAAAAAGGCCTTATAGTTGACTTTGGTCAATATTTATTATTCTACATGTCAGATGGAAAAATGGACAAAGCCAGGAGATTCAGAATATTGATTTTGGGGTGGTAGCATGACTGGTGTGATTCATGTATTTTGGGTCTCAATTGACTCTTAGTTCAAAAAATTGTGAAATTGGGTCTCGGGGGTTAATTTTTTGAAAACAACCTCTTTTAAAAAATTTGATGTCTTTATTGAGTACGAAATGCCGAATTTAGTATAGTAACACTTTTATTTACCTACACGGGATTCTGAATGAATCTCGAGGGCTTGATCTGTAACTTTGCATTTTTAGTAAAGTTATTAGTGCACCAGCTATCTAGTGTAACCGCTTTAGCGGTCATGGGACTGCTAAAACAGTGATCTCTTTAGCATCTCAAGCACAGCTAAAGTGCATCCCAGCTAGTACCCAGGTACTAATTTAGAGGTTAACCCATGTAGGGTTGGACCACTTTAGTGGTCGACCTTCACTAAAGTGGTGACCTCTTCAGCGATCAATTGATTGCTTTAGCAGTCAGTGTTAGGTTAATATAAAAACTTCTTTCTTGATTTTCTTCTATTTTTTTTTGACTTTGAGCCTTGGGTTGAGGGGATTTTGTGATATAGAAGTAAGTAATAAAACTAAAAATGACCTAAAATAAAGGAGATGAAGTAGAGACAAACACACAAGAAGCAAAGTAACTCATGGATTCAAGACAAAACACAAGATAATTGCATAAAAAGAAAGGATAGTTAGTGAGACATAACCATTACAATACAATAGGAACCAAAGTGTGTATCAAATACCAAAACCCACTAAAGATAGAAGTGGAAACACCATACTCTTACATTGACACAAAAGGGACTCAAACCTCCCCAAAGCACCAATGTGTCTAAGCCAATTTACACCACAAGTAATTCTACACTCAAGGATGCCCTAGTTTCAATGCCTTTTCCAAGTCCTACACTACAAACACTCCTCACAAAAGAGTTCACTCAATATTCATCAAAATATAATGAAAATAGAAGCCTAAATTTCTATTTATAGTTATTATATGCAAAGACAAAAATGCCCTTAATAAGTTCGAAGGTTAGGCGTCTCTTGAGTGTTGGTTTTGGAGTGTAAAAGACCATAATGCCCTTAATGAGAGAGGACAAAGGGGCATCTTTAGAGTGCATGGTTCATTCTTCTCTCCTCAACTTATGCCAATGCTTTGAAATGGTCAAAAAGACCTTCATCCACTTGTAAGCCCGATCTTGATCCTTTGAGCAAGATCTTGTACCCTTTGTACCCATATCATCCTATCCATCTTGAAAGGATATAGAAATAAGCTATAAAACTGAAAATAACCTAAAAGAAAGGATATGAAGTAGAGACAAACACACAAGAAGCAAAGTAACTCACAGATACAAGACAAAACATAAGATAATTGCATAAAAAGGAAAGATAGTTAGTGAGACATAACCATTGATAGTTAGTGAGACATACCATTACAATACAATAGGAACCAAGGTGTGTATCAAACACCAAAACCCACTAAATCTTGTAATGGAAATACCACACTCTTACGTTGACACAAAAGGTACTCAAACCTCCCCAAAGCACAAACATGTCTAAGCCGATTTGCACCACAAGTGATTTCACACTCAAGGATGCCCTAGTTTCAATGACTTTTCCAAGTACTACACTACAAACAATCCTCACAAAAGAGTTCACTCAATATTCATCAAAAGCTAATGAAAATATAAGCCTAAATATCCATTTATAGTTATTATATGCATAGACTAAAATGCCCTTAATGAGCTTGAAGGTGAGGTGTCTCTTGAGTGTTGGTTTTGGAGTGTAAAAGACCACAATTCCTTAATGAGAGAGGAAAAATGGAAAGCTTTGGAGTGCATGGTTCATTCTTCTCTCTTTAACTTATGCCAATGCTTTGAAATGGTCCAAAAGACCTCTATCCACTTGTAAACCCGAGATTGGTCCTTTGAGAAAGATCTTGTACCCTTTGCAGCCATATCATCCTCTCCATATTAAAAGGAATTTGACCAAAAATTCATACCATGCAAAACCAAAGAGAGGGAAAACAATAACACAATACTCATGGTATGAGGGTTAGCATTAGTACCATAAATATCATCAAGCGAAGGTTGTTCACACTTGAAATATATCCACGGTCCTTTGTGTGGGACATGAAAAACTTAGTATAAATGGCATAAAAGAAGTGGTCATGATAAACATAAAGAGATAAGAAAGAACTTTGTCTCCCTATAATAGTATCTACAATCAAACATTTCTTATCGTTTTGACCAAGCATCAAGTTGGAAGGGTAAAGACTTCCACATTCCAAGAGGGTACCGGGATCAAATGGTAAAAGTAGACAAGGACATAAGCCGAGGCTACCATTTTATTCTACTAGAATGCCATCCTCACAATCACACAAGCCATTTGTATTTACGAGAGGACTACATTTTAAAGGGAAGGAGTTATGGATCACAAGTCCCTCCTCAAAAAGATATATTCCAAAGTTCACAAAATTTAGATTCACATGATCTCTAGGAACAAAACTAATAGTAAAGCTTTCATTACACAGTATGTTCAAAGAATCATGTCCATTATGATGATCAACACTATAGATATCATCACTAACTTGAGGTTTTTCAAGCACACCATACACATGCCTAAGTAGTAAACTACATTTAAGAGTGAATTGATCATCATGCACACTAAGAGTACAACCAAGGAAGGATGCATGTACTTCTACACTAGAAAAACCCAAAACTATATCACATTGGCAACTACTAGCCATATCACAATATTTTAAACTTAAAGAAGTGTAGAGTGTAGCATTGTTACCTCGGTTTGCACCATGGCAGTCCACTTTCTCCTTTGGGAAGATCTTATTACAAGGTAATGTCTCAAGACACCCCTTTTGAATCATTTCTTCTTCACCCTTCCCAATGTTGGAACTCTCCGCCAAGGCCTCCATTGGATCATCAATTATGTGTTTGGGGGGAACTCTTTTTGGATTCTCCTTTGGAAGTATATAATCTTGGACCTGCACATAAAAAGAATCAATACTAGGCAAAATTCTAGCATTTAGGTTAGTGAGTAACAAGGGGTTATGATACGGGTTTGAGGTTGGTATTTGGATTCCAAGTCCTTCTTGTTGGACTTGAGTGAATTGAGGGTCAAGTGGTCTTGTGGGGTTTTGGCTTTGAGAGTAAGTGAGGGTTTGGGTATGATTTTGTGGAGGTCTTGGTAGATAGAACACTTGATGTAGGGTCTTGGGTGTAATGGTAGTAGAGTTGTTTTGGACATACCCACTCGAAGACATATGGTAGTGTAGAGAAGTAGAGGGTCGGGAGTTCCTTCGACTCTCAAGTTAATCCAACATCCTAATCATTTTTGCCATATCCCCTTTGATTGATGTCATATCCCCTTTTATTGAGCCAATATCTTAGTCTAATCTTTCAAAACTCGCATTCATCCTAGCCATATCACGATAAATGGTTTCAACAAGAGCCAAAATAACATTATTACACAGTTGTCCATCATTTGGGAGGTTTAACCCTCAAGTTCCATGGATAATGTACCTAAATAAAAGAAACAAACCTACAAAATGAATAATCAAGTTAGTTCAAATAACCTCACACACTCTCACTCTCTGTTTTACCTCACACTTGGTTTCACAAGTGTTAAAAATTGGCTTGTACTCCGTGAGTGATTGAGGGATGAGTATACTTATACCCAGAATAGATTTTCGTTTAAGTTGACTCGAAGAAAACTTTTTTCATTCTTGAACCAACAAAGCATAACGAATCACAAAATGAGAAAATTCACACAAGGAACAAAAACACGAAAGAAAAGACTCTAAACTAATTCTCAACCTAGTGGATAGTTACTAGTTTGCTAATTAGTGATAGAATAAACTAAATGTAGTTTAGGAAACAATGAATTAAAACTAAGAATCCAAAAATTTGAGCTTAGGGTTTGTTTTGAAAAGTGATAACGTGGCAGTTTGTGGTTGGTCATATTTTTTTTGAAAATTTCTTGTGTTCCAACTTTGAATTTTTGATCAATCTTCACTAAAGGGGTGTAGTTTCGGTTTTGAGGGGGCAATGGAAGAATTGGAGCCTTTTTCAAGTTCAAAAATAGTTTGAATTTGAAATGGTCCCCCCCTTGTACTTTCCTTTATACTAGAATATTCCTTTTGTTGTTTTCTTCCTTTGGAAGACTTGGAAGATGCTTGGAATATTCCTTGAGCAAACAAGTACTACACCCTCTCTCTTCTTATTTTTAGATCAAATAACCACTTTTTGATTTTCTTCTTCAACAAGATATGAAGAACTTAAAAAACTCCAAGAACACTCAAGGTTTGACCAAAGTTGACCCTTAAGCAAATGACCTCCAAATTCAATGATTCTTGAAGATCCAAGGTCCCTTTGATAGACTAAATACAAATATCACAATTTCAAACAAATATCACAATTTCAACCACAAAATACCACAAACACCCTTGCCAAAAATGAGATCTACCTCGAGTTTCTTCAAACTCAAGCTTAAAAAAGGTGGATGGCTAAAAACAACCCGAATTTAGCTCAAATTTTAGATCCAGACTCTATTAGTGCTAGTGAACAAGTATCTAGTACTAGAAACTAACAAAACACACAAAAATTACCCAGATCTATATTTGAAAAATCTACCCAAAGTATAAAACATAAACAACATTTTTTTTATTTTTGGATTTTAGACACTCATTTTGTGTTGATTTTCTCAAGGTAACAACAATCTAAGACTTAGAATTGTATGAGCAATTCTAAAATGTGGATCTAATACTAAATGATATATAAATAATCTCTAAAATTGAAAATGACCTCAAATAAAGGAGATGAAATAGAGACAGACACACAAGAAGCAAAGTAAATCACGGATTCAAGACAAAACGCAAGATAAGTGCATAAAAAGGAAAGATAGTTAGTGAAACATAAACATTACAATACAATAGGAACAAAGTGTGCATCAAACACCAAAATCCTCTAAAGCTTTTAATGGAAACACCATACTCTTACGTTGACACAAAAGGGACTTAAACCTCCCTAAAACACCAATGTGTCTAAGCCAATTTGCACCACAAGTGATTCCACAGTCAAGGATGCCCTAGTTTCAATGACTTTTCCAAGTCCTGCACTAGAAACACTCCTCACAAAAGAGTTCACTCAATATTCATCAAAAACTAATGAAAATAGAAGCCTAAATGTCTCTTTATAGTTATTATATGCAACGACAAAAATGCCCTTAAGGGGCTTGAAGGTGAGGCGTCTCTTGAGTGTTGGTTTTGGAGTGTAAAAGATTATGCCAATGCTTTGAAATTGTCAAAAATACCTTCATCCACTTGTAAACCCGAGCTTGGTCCTTTGATAAAGATCTTGTACCCTTTGTCACTATATCATTTTGGTTGACTTCTTCCATTTTTAAGCTTGGGTAAGCTCCAATCACTATTTCTATTATTTTACCTTAATTTTTCTTACCTAAAATTCATCAATTCTTGATTTCAAAAGTGGAATTTGAGGATTTTGGACCAGCCAAAAAATGGTTTTCTTCAAATTTAAATCTCGTTTTCACTTAAATTTTCTTATATGATTCCTTAATCATGGGTAATGTGTTTATGAATAAAATTTAGAGTTTTACCCTTTTTTTGAAAACCCATTCTGAGGGTTCATTTTGGCCTCGACTTGAAAATAAGAAATATGGGTATCGTTGGTTTTCTTTTAACTTGTAGATCCTATTTTTGTATGTTTTAGTTGGTTATGAGGTTGTTTGAGAGAGAAAGTCTCCGATTTTTAGGTTCTTGGACTAGATTTCTTCACTTAAAGGTAGTTTATGGATTAATCTTCTTCAGAATGGGTCGGGTAGTTAATGTTTATACAAATGCATGCTATAGGTTTGGGTAATAATCATATAAATAATTTTACTATTGTTATGTGCCTTTGCAAGGGCTTATGTTATTGTTATTGGTGATTTGAATAGTAATTAAAATGTGTGGCCTGTGTGAGGGTTTTATTTGATATTGTTGGCTTCTTGTATACAGTTGGTTGTTTTAATTATGGTAGAAATTCCTAAGTTGGGGTTAATGTGATATTAGTGATGTGTTACTTGCATATTTCACTCTAATAGTACATGGCTTATATTGAATCATGGATGGTTGACATATTGAGTGGATTTTGATGTCACATGCATGTATATTGGTTGGATTTAAGGCCTTCATACTGGTTTGGTTTTGATCATTACATCCTTATATCAAACATATATTCATAACATATTTCTACCATTATATAAATACTGATTTGTGATAGAAAGTGATACTTTTACCAAACCTTCTACCATAGCCCATGAGTGAGAAGAGATTAAATATTGAGTTTGGGATTGAATATTCATATTTTATCTGGGTTGTGACCCCCCATGGGTCTTACCTGGAAGCATAAATGTTTGAGGTGTATATGGAGGTTATGCAATGACCTCAGACATATCACATCATCATTATTATCATTCTCATTGAATGTTATTCATTATACATCTCTAGTGTTTTGTTTTTGTTTGTCATCTGATGCATGTTTATTCTATTTCTTTTATGTATATATTTTTTCCCTTTGTGATATATTTAAAACTGTTAATGGAGATGGTATAAGCTACCGTTTGGGATATTTTCTTATCACAGGTGATGTGCTCATAGTGTGTATTTTTATACCTTATTTTCTACTTTGCTTAGTCAACCTATAATACCTACTGAGTACAAATGGACCATACACATTCATACTGTGTCCTTTCAATGTAGATCTAGGTATGAGCGCATCGCACAAGAACTGAGTTTGGGCTATGATTTGATATATTCGAGGTAAGGTAGATCCATGTTTCCAAAGAGAACTTTAACCTTATTCTATCTATTTTATATCATATTTTGTACAAATAGATAGACTTGTGGTTTCTTTTGGATTGTTAGTTATATTTTTAGACTTCGAGTTGTATGTAGATTGTTCTTACACTATGACACTAGATTTTGGGATGGTTTATGATATTTATTATTGTTCATACTTTTACTATTGTTGTAATGTATAGTCTAACTTCACTCTAGAAATCTTTCCTTGGGATTTCTGCTATGACTTTGTATTACATAGCAGTTTGGGTGATCATCTAACTTGTCAAGGGTTAGCCGTGATAAGTGCTATCATGACCCTTAGTTTTTGGGTTGTGACAAATTGGTATTAGAACATCCAGTTGTATTGGCCTCATTAGTGTAAGAACAGTGTGTCTGGTAGAGCCTCATAGATTAGTACGTAGACGTCCATAGCTATCTTTGAGAGGCTATAAGATATCATCAGGAAACTTTTTTTTTATACTCATTGTCTCGATCTTTCATACCTTTTATTTTGAATTACGTTTCACTCTTTTTTACATAGATGGTGAGGAATAGTTCCCAAAAGGCTAGAGATGTTGAGCCATTATTTGAGGAGACAACCTAGTCTAGGGGTGAGTTGTGAGTCATGGATGGGCCCGAGTTGGAGGGAGGGAATGAGGATCTGCTTATTCCAGAGGTAGTACCATAGGGATCTCCCCTGAGCCTCTGCTTGGGCATGGTAAAGATATGAGACCTACTAATGTTGCACAAAGTTCTTCTACCTCAGTCTTGGAGGTGTTATTAATTCATTTCCTGAAACTTTTAAAGGGTGTCTCTTCATGTGTACCTGGTTTTCCTCCAGCTCCAAGTATTGTACCTCTTTTAAAGACAGAGTCTACTCATAGTTTTCCTCTATCTCCAAGTTTTGTACCTCCATCTATGCCAGATTTTGCCTATGATGTTTCTCTAGCTCTGAGTGTGGTTCCTCCAGTAGTAGTGACATTTGCTTATGGTACTCCATAGAATTCGAGTGTTGTTCCTCCTTCTGTGTTAGTATCCAAGTATGGTATTCCAAGATCATGAGTTTAGACTTCATCTATGTTACCTCTTAGGTGGAATCTCATCCAATTGGATTTACTATACCTCCTATTGTGATGGGTAAAGTTATGTCATATGAGAATTAGAAGAGGTTTGAGAGATTTACTCGCTTGGAGCCACCCAAGTTCAGTGGTGCTATGGGCGAGGATGTCTACAAGTTCTTGATTTATTCTCATGAGAAATTGTATAATCTTGGATCTCTTGAGTCGCATAGGGTTGCTTACAAAACCTATCAGTTGAGAGTGTAGCCAGGGATTGATGGAGGTCACTTTTGTTGCAGACCTCTTGGTTTTCCAGAGATGATTTCGAATCAGTTTATTGAGGGTTTTTTAGAAAGGTTCGTGCCATATAGTTTGATAGATTAGATGGCAGGTGAGTTTGATCACTTGGAGTAGCGCTCCATGGCTGTCATCGAGTTTGAGGAACGTTTCCATGTCCTATCTATATATTATTTTGCAAGTATTACCACCCAAGTCTGATAAGATTGGGATTTTAGGAAGGTATTAGATGTTTTTTTAGTAGGCTACAACCCAGATAATAGTGTCAGGGGCATTATTTCAAAGTATAGTGGATCGTTTCTTCGAGCTTCTCAGAGAATTTCCAAGAGGGTATGCTGTCAGGGTGAGTTCAGTGGTTGCACCCCTTGAGGTAGAGAATTCAAGAGGTTCTTGTGGGTACCATGGTATATCAGTACAAGCAGCTTTATATGGTTCAGGTAGTAGTTCTTCTGGTTCAATGCCTTTGGGTAGCGGGCGTCATCTCAGGGTGTTCTTTCTAACTCAACCGTACCTCCTCCAATTGAGTCAGACCGAAGAGGTTGCTATCTATGTGATAAATATGGCCATGTGGGTAAATATTATTCCTGCCATGTTTTTAGACCTACTTCTGTATTGACAGTAAGAGGTGACCCTCAGGGAGGTAGAGGTACTAAACAAGATAGCATGTGACAAGCTTAAGGAAATTTTAAACAAGTCTATAACCGACGACCGATGATCGCCCAAATAACCGACCAACACCATCCAATATCCACAGTAGTCCAAAAAAATCCTCTACCAAAACTAAATATCAATAAAGTGTCGGGACATGCCCCTGACTATATCCAAAACAAGTCTAAATAGTTTGTGACATAAGAGACCAAAACATGAAATGTAGACATCCGATGTATGGAAGCTCACCACTTTAATATCAACTTATAAGGTGATCCCGAATCCTAATGACTGAGCAGGAGATGTAGAAGTATGACCAGTTCCTGCATTGCATGGGGATATAGCATTCGAAGACATTTAGCGGGGTGAATGCTAGCATGTAACTGAGGGGTAAGGATAACATAATGTCATGACCAACAGTTCAAAATCATTCAAAACCAATGCATATAATCAAATGCATATACATATATACTTCACATACCGAGATAGGGAACAAGGCTTAACATGCACTTTAAAACTTTAACCTAGATTGTGTAGCTTAACCGTCTTAACATGTACCCACAAGATATATAGGCCCTAGCTCTCACCCCCTGGTCGGGCATCAGTGTGTGTAGCTGCATGAACTAGAAAATAATCTCATATATATTATGGAGGACTTGAACCTCCCAATCATAGACTAAGGTGACTTAAGCACCCGATCATGAAATGATGTACGGGGGACTCGAACCTCCACTTTCATGACTCAGCTACACAACCCGCATTAAATCCTAATTAAAAACATTGATCACACAATCCCATTCATTGAACCACAATACACACTTAGGCATACATTGTTGGTCTCGTCTTAACAACTACACTTTCAATGTATTAACAACATGCAAAAATAATTACATCACTTAGGGGAATTCACAACCCCCTTAGTTCAATTGTATAAATTCCCACAATTCTCATAATTTAAACCAATTTCACAAGATGGTGTTGCGGTCATAACCACTTTAAAAGTCACAAGTTTTGGGGAAAATCACAATTTCCTAGTTCATTCACCATACCCATGCACCCATAAGTTCAAAACCATAATTAAAGCATGAATAAATATTTGTAAACCATGGGAAAACATTGTTCAACCACAAGCATTCAAAACACCCAACCTTTGTTTCAAACCGACATATATATCTCATGAACAATACTTTAAAACATATGCCTTTAATAAATTAACAATGACGGAAGAGTAACATGTCTGAAATACCATGTTTTATGAAAAGAATCCAAGCCTTGAGCCCTTGGATGACCTACTTCTTGGAAACCCTAAGTATGGCTACTTGAGATAATCTGAAAGAGCTTTTGAAGAGTTTGAGTACGTTAAGAATGAGATATAACCCCCTTAAGTGCTTTATGGATGTGGGGTCTCAATTGGGTGAAGGGGGGATTGTCCAAAATGTCCTTCAATTAATACCAGGAATTTTAGTCGTCAGTGACTACGGGTCACTATACGACTAGTATAGACTCATTACGACTCGTCACCCTGAGTCGTAACCAAATAGTTCCCAGGACACCCACCCATTGTTGACCCTATGACTCAACTGGTACCACTCGTTATGGGACCCTATGACTTATAGGTTCCAGTCATAGTCAACATAAAACCTAATTGGGTAAACATGGGACACCCTTCGATTTATAGCCAATGACTTGTAACAAGTCCTTACGACATGTAGTGAGCCACTCATACTCAGAGCAGACTTAGCCACTTAATTTTTGATTTGGTTATGATTCGATCCCAATGACTAATCATAGGTCTTTACGACTCGTGTCCCCAAGTCATACCCCGGATAGTAACTAAAACACCATTCACTGCACACCTTACGACTAGGGTCACTTGACCCGTCAAGACCACCTAGGACTCATAGGGTGAATCATAATCAGGACAGTGAGGATAAAATTTCAAAAAATTTTCAAGGACCAATACCCAGGGCATTATAGAATTCCACCGACTCAAGCCAAAACTCACACTTAGAGAACTTGGCGAAAAGTGTATGATGTCTGAAAGTCTAGAACACAATTCTCAAATGCTACATATGTTCCTCTCTACTTTTCAAATACACAAATATGTCGTCGATGAACAAAATCACAAAGAAATCTAAATAAGTCCTAAACACACTGTTCATCAAATTTATATATGCGACTAGGCATTAGTTAATCCAAAAGACATCACTAGGAACTCATAATGACCGCAACGGGTTCTAAAGGTTGTCTTTGGGATATCCTCGGTCTGAATCGTCAATTGATGGTAACCAAACCTCAGATCAATCTTAGATAACATTGTTGCTCCTTGAAGCTGGTCAAACCAATCATCAATGCGAGGCATAGGATAACGGCTCTTCACCATCACCTTATTAAGATGCCTATAATCAATACATATACACATAGAGCCATCTTTCTTTTTTAAAAACAGCATAGGAGCTCCCCAAGGAGACACACTCGGTGAAATGAAACCTTTACCAAAAAGGTCCTGAAGCTGAGAATTCATCTTCTTAAGCTCGGCAGGAGCCATATAGTAAGGTGCCATATAAATAGGTTGGGTGCCTGGCTCAAGATCAATAACAAACTCAATACTATGCTCGGGACGAAGGCTAGGTAGATCGATAGGAAAACCATTAGAAAATTATGGAACTATAGGAACAAAATCAAACAACTGACTCTCCACACTAATATCGCAAATATAAGTGAGATAAGACTCGCAACCCTTCGAAATAAGCCTCCTAGCATACATATAAGAAATAATCCCCATCGGCTCGCAGCTAATAGCTTCCTACAACATGATCAGGGCACATCGAGCATGGCTAAGGTAACGGACGTGTCAAAACAATCTAGGATCGTATGATAGTGGGAAAACTAGTTTATGCCCAGAATCACATCAAAATCCACCATATCTAACACAATAAGATCAGCCTAAGTATCAAACTCTCAAGCAGCCATAACACATGATCTAAAAAATAGATCTACTACTAAAGATTCACCCAGGAGGATAGATACACGTAATGGCATATATAATGAATCCCAAGATAACTCTAACTATGGAGCATAATAAGTAGACACATAAAAATAAGTTGATCTCGGATCAAACAAAGTAAAAGGTTACTGATGGCACACCAAAATTATAACTTTAATGACAACCTCTGAAAAGACTCAACCTTGGGTTTAGCAGGTATCACATACAACTAACCACGCCCGCCACCTGGATGGACTTCTGAACAATCTCCTGTCCTACCTGCCTGAAAACCTCCACGAGCACCCTAGGGACTACCCCTACGACTATACATACTACCTTGAGCTGCGGATGAAATGCCTTGATAGGTGGAACACTTTAGGCTAAAGGAGTAATTGCTCCACGACTGGGGCACTCTCCTGAGAAATGACCAAAAGCTCCACAACCATAACATGCACTAGGTGTTGCACTAAAATCAAAAGATCCAGCTGGCCAAAAATAACCACCACGACTAGAATACAAGAAATCCTAAATAAATCACCCTCTTCTTAACAAGCAATACAAGATCTCTCCAAGAAGACACACTCGGTCTAATGAAACCCTTACCAAGAAGATCTTGAAGCTGAGAATTTGGTTCTTAAGCTCAGCAGGAGCTATATGATAATGTGCCATAGAAATAGGTCAGGTGTCTGACTCAAGATCAATAAAAATCTCAATATCACACTCAGGAAGAAGAGTAGATAGATCGGTAAGGAAAACATCAAGAAACTTACAAACTATAGGAATAGATTTAAGTAATGGACTCTCTACAATAACATCACGAATATAAGCTAGATAAGACTCGCAATGCCTCAAAATACTCCCTAATATGAACATAAGAAATAATTCCCATCGAGCCGCGACCAACTACTCTATGCCACACGATAAGGGCTATGCCGGGCATTGCTAAGGTAACAGTCTTGGTAAAACAATCTAGGACGTATAATAGTGGGATCAACATGAGTATCAAACTCACAAACAGTCGCAACACATGGTCTAAAAACCGATACACTACTAAATAATCACCTACGGGGTAGACACATAATAGCATAGATAATAAATTCTAAGATAACTCTAACCACAGGGCATAATATGATGACATATGAGAATAAGTGCATCCCAGATCAAATGAAGAAAAATAAGACTGGCGGCATACCACGATCTTGACTGTGTAACAACATCTACAAACTCAACCACGAGTCTAGCAGGTATTACATACAACTGACCACGCGCGCCAACTAGCTGGGCTCCTAACCAATCTTATATCCTACGTACTAGAGAACCTTTACAATCACCCTAGGGACCATCTTTATGACCATGCATACCACCTCTAGCTTAGAGTGGAACTGCCCAAATTAGAGGAAGATCTAAATTGAAGAAACCACCACTATACGGCTAGGTCACTCTCTCGAGAAATAACAAAAATCTCTATAACCATAATATTCCCTAGGCATTGTACTGAAACTAAAAGATCTAGCTGACCTCGAATAACCACCATGACTAGAATAACTAGAAGACGAACCCCACAAAGACTGACCACGACCCTACCAAGGATGATTACTGAAGCAAGACTAGCCTTCATTGATAATCTGAAGTGCAGCCTGAAAAAGCCTACTAGATTTACCCAAATGTTGATACAACAAACGTGGAGGGTACCTACCCTAAGAACCAGTGCGTCTAAACTGTGATCTACTACGTCTCCTACTGAACCTACCCTGATATTGCAGCCTCTTATTGCTACCCCTTGAGCCTTGTGATCTATCTCCTTCATAAGCTAAGCATGATAAAAAACCTCAGTAAAAGACCTACCCACGACAACTAAGCTATGTGTCACAACCCAAACCAGGTCCTAGCCATGAAGGGTATCCTAAGTTCGCTGAGGACTGGAGACACCCCCTTTACCCTAGCCAACCAAAACATAATACAACTAGCAGCAGATCAATTCCAAACATATAACAAGATAGAGCTGAGTTCCAAATATATAACAATATCGGTAAATCAACTAACTCAAACAAGAATCTATGAATCTCAACAACCATCTTAATCCACATTAATCCATAATCCTCTAAGAAACCAACATCAATCTAAGTCGGGACTTTCCCCCGATGATAGACAAAAAAATCCAAAAGATAGTCTATGACATAATGAAACCAAAACATAAAATGAGGGTCTTCCAAAGAATAAAAGCTCACTACTTCAAGATGACTCTCAATCAATATAGGGATCACCTAACAATGCACAAAAAAAGCAATAGTGTCTCCGATTTTTGCATCACATGGGGATACAGCATCCGAAGATGGATAGCAGAGTGAGCGTTAGAATGTAACTCAGGATAAGGATAAAATAATGTTAATTCAAAATCCAATCCAAACTCAATGTACATGTTCACATACATGCATACATACATGTATATATATATATATATATGATGTTGGGATAGAGATCAAGGTTTAGAAAGAAATTTAAAACCATTAACCTGGACTGTATAGACCTAACATCTTAAGGAATCCATGGGCTATATAGGTTTATATCTCCCTACTGAAAGGGTCCCAGTGTGTATTAGTCGCACAAACTAGGAAAATCTAAGAATGAGCTAGGGAATGACTCAACCTCAGCAAATCCAATATATATATAAATAAGTGTGAACTATGAACACGATCAGAAAGACCGCCACGCCAACAAATGTGGTTTCCGGTATTAATCCCCTCCGACATCCTTACCTTTTACGGCAAGCTACATAATTCTCTTTAAGCCCAGTTAAAACAAGTTTCACATAACCCATCCATTTAACTAAGGAATTATCCGTTAAGTCATCAACCACAGGTATCATCATACTATTATTCTTGCAAACTTATAATTATGCCATACTAATTCCATCAACTTAGGAGAATGCCACAACCCCTTTTGTTTGTTAAATCATGTTAAGAGAATTCCATGACCCTTTTGTTTATTAAATCAAGATGGGGGAATGACACGACCCCTTTTGTTCATTAAATCAGGTTTAAAATAAAAAACATGGCCAACAAGGCCTTTAAAACCCTTTTTATATGTTTAACCATTTAATCAATGTAATAGCTTAGGAAAGTAAGATAAACCATGTGATTAACCATATTTCAAATCCAATTATGTAGGTGGGTTAAGGGAACACAATTTCCAAAACCAACTTTTAAACCAAAATCATCCAATTGGGGGATGCCTCGACCCCCTTTCCACTTCCCATACCCATGCACCCAATTAGTTCAAAACCATTGATAAAGCATAAACAATGCATATATAATCATGGGAATCAAATTCAAGTAACATTTATTCCTAAACCCTTAACCCATATAAAAGCCCATATTTAAATCCACAGGAACAACCATTTAAACACATTCTTTAAGTAAAATAAGTTTAGGGGAAGAGTAACATGCTAAAAAGTATCAAAATTATTGGCACGCCCCAAAACTGGGACATGTCGTAGGGGCACCTTGAGCCCACTTAAACCAGAGATCGCCCCGATAACCCAACCTAATGAGCCACACATCCATCATAAGGGTTGATTGAATCCTGTGCACATAATTAGATAGCAAAAACAATGTTATAAGTCATAACTTAAACATGTCTAAACATTTCATTAGATTCATCACACTAACCAATATACCCAATTCCACATTCATCCATAATACCTCTATATAAACTGATGCTTAGAAATGTATATGTCAGGACAAGCCCCCGATAATAGTAAAACCAAGTCAAAATGAGACCCAAAAGGAATGTCTTCCGAAGTAAGGAAGCTCACCACTCCCAAGTCAATGCACAACTACTTCAATCACCTAATCACTGTGCAAGAGGAGTAGATGATGTTCCGGTCCCTATGTCGCATGGGAACATAATGTCCAAAGATGGTTAGCAGTTGGAGCACTAGCATGTAACTCAAGAATAAGGATAAAATAGCATCATCAATCAACAACAAGTCATTATATCATATTAAACCATATTTATGACCTTATCCATACATATAGGTATGTCATATGCTAACAAGTAAACAAGTCATAACAACATTCTCAAAGCACTCAATCATAAGACATGAAGTGAAGGACTCCAACCTTCCACACTCAGATTCAACAATTCTTATTAGGTATGGGACTTCAACCATATTCACATGTCATATAGACGAAGGACTTTAACCATGTATACACTCATTGAGCAAGGGACTCTAACCACATACTCACATTCATTTAGGCAAGGGACTCTAACTACATGACCACACATTAGGTAAGGGACTCTAACCTCATATCATATTAGATAGGGGACTTTAAGCCAAATCATTCCATTTGGTAAGGCACTTCAACCTCAAGAGATCTCATTGTACAAGGGACTTTAACCACAAGCGATTTTATTAGGCAAGTGAATTTAAACTTAAGCCTTTTATTAGGCAAGGGACTTTAACCTCAATCTATTATGACTATCATTAGTCGGCAGTGGGACTCCAACCTTTTGTCCATACATCATCATCTATTCAATTCACACTCAAGGACTTTAACTCATTTAGACAATTCAACACTATACATGACCATATGGTCCTCATGGGAGTCTTTGTTACTCAAACATTTCAATAGGCCAATGCTCAATTCAATTCATCATAAAATTCAATTTATGCTCATCAAGACCCTCACAAAATATTAACATTTTATTAGTAATTTTATACCTGATTGATACCACACTTTAGCTCAACACATAATTCAAGTTCCTTTTCATGTTTAGAGACTTTAACATTTCATTAACCATCACCCAACAAGGTCATCAATTTCACCATACATGGCTTATAATACCTTTTAAAATACCCTTTAACAACTACTCATGCTTATTGGTCCATTGCCCTAGTTCAAAGCATCATCAACATAAGACAAGAAAATTCACTTAGACACTTTCATAAACACCTTTTGTTCATGCCTTTACCAAGGCCATTTTCATGGTCGAAATCATCAAGATTAGAGTTACTCAAGATTCATATGTTATACCACATATAACAAGAACCCGCATGTGCAAATTATCATCAATAACATATATAAACACTAGTCTAAGAAAAAGTTCACATTATTCATCATTAGACAACAAAACCCTTTCATTTGATTTTAAAATCTCCATGTACACTTACTAATCCAAGTGAAAAATACATGGGTTTAGAGTTATTTATTAAGGGGAAGAATTACATGCCTTATTCAACTTGATTCACCAAGAGTCTTGACTTCACTTTGCCTCCTGTACATCACCCTTGAAACCCTAGCCTCCAATTCTTCAAAGATAAGTTTGAGAGAGTGTTTAAGGTGTTTGATCCATCAAAAATCATTGTTTAAGAGGATAGAATCACTTATATAGTGAGGGGAAATAGGGTTTTAGGCAAAGGAAATAACAAGAAGACCCTTAGTTAAAAGCTAGAAAATGAACCCATCCAAGGATATGAGTCACTAATAGAACTGTACCCTAGGGTACGAGTGGTACCCTAACTCATACCCTAGGCTTATCCTAGGTCACCTACACTGTTAAGGGTATACCACACACCCTTGAGTTATATCCAAAGGGAATGACTAAACCCTTAACTCATATTCTTTAATCGTATACAAAACAGTCCACTCAAAGTTTAAGTCCAAACTCTATATGAGTCACTTGGTATGACTTGTAGCCTTTGGAAGGATTGAGGAGGGGGTCACTTGTACCTAGGATAGTAAGTAACCCTCACTACACTACCTAGGATATAAGAGGGGAGGGGAAGGAGAATATGACTCATATACAAGTAGTACGACTCATGCCCCTAGTCGTACCCAACCCATAGACACCCAATGAAGAAGTTCTTCTCATGGCTCAAAGCCTAGGTGTTTCAATATGGAGAAAAATCACCACTTCAAAGCTCTAAATGATTAACCTTGAGAAATCCAAGCTTATTTTTGACTTACGGATTTGAGCGAGTTTAAGAGTGTGTTTGATTATGTTTTTTGATGATAATGAGGTCCCAAAGGGTTTTAAGGTCGTGGATCACAATTAGGAAAAAAGGAAAAATGACCAAAGTACCCTTAATGGAACACTAGAAATTTATTGCCCAGTCATTATGGATCATCTTACAACTCATAAATACTGACTACGAGTCATCCACTAGACTCGTAGTCTGGGAAGCATCCCAAGGCATCTCCACCGTTGATCCTATGAGTTATACCATACAACTCGTAGTCCTACATTATGACTCATAAGGTCGAGTCATAGTCACAACAGGAATAAGGGATCACTACACTGGTGAGACTACGAATCCTATATTAAGACTTGTAATGTCTTACCACGACTCGTATGGTCTTAATCATACCCAAGATAGAAAATTTGGTATCTACACTGGTCACCCTATAATTGGGGTACTACGACTAATATAGAGTCTTCACAACTCATTAGGTAAGTCATAATTGGGGAAGTAAGCTCAAACCTCAAAATTTTTTAAGGCCAAAATTTTAGGGTGTTACATTCCCCCCCCCCCCCCCAGGATCATTCATCCCCAAATGATAGTCAAGGCTTATCTTAGCACAATTCTAAGATCGAAACACAACCACAATTTCCTTTAACAAAGTCAAAAAACAAAGATGATAAGGAAAATAATACCTTATGCATGATTGTTTAATCCAAGGAAAAAGAATGGATACTTGGAATTCATGTCCTCTTCAACTTCCCAAGTATCTTCTTCTACCTTTTTATTCCTCCATAGAACCTTTATTGAATCCATGTCCTTAGTCCTCAAATGATGGACTTGCCTATCCAAAATCTCAATCAGAACTTCCTCAAAAGACAAGGAATACGAAAAGCCAATATCGTCCTTAGGCACCACTAAATAATCATCACCCATACACTTTTTCAACATCAAAACATGAAAAATCAAATGAATGGAACCCAAACTCGAAGGCAAATCAAACTCATAAGCAACATTTTTCACTCTTCTCAAATCAAGTATCGGCCCACATGTCGTGGACTGAGCTTCCCTTTCTTCCCAAATATCATCACTCTCTTCATAGGAGATACCTTTAAGAACACCCAATCACCAACCTCAAACTTAAACTCCCTTCACTTCACATCCGCATAGGATATTTGGAAACTCTGAGAAGCCTTAAGTCTATCTCGAATCACCTTTACCTTCTCCATGGCTTGGTGAACCAAATCCACACTGAACAACCTAGTCTCACCAACCTCAAACCATCCAATGGGATATCTACACCTCCTACCATAAAGATCCTCAAAAGGATCCATCCTAATACTTGAGTGATAACTATTATTATAAGTGAGCTCTATAAGAGGCAAATAATCCACCCAACTACCACCAAAATCAATCACACAGGACCTTAGCATATCATCCAAAGTCTGAATGGTCCTTTCTGTTTGTCCATCCATCCGAAGGTGAAATGCTGAGCTATGGTTCACCCGTGTGCCCAAGTCTTGTTATAATGTGCACAAAAAGTGAGAAGAGAACTGTGTACCTCGATATGAAATAATAAAAACTAGAGCACTACGAACTTAAACTTTTTTTAAAATAAATAATTTAGCATAATCCGCTCCAATGTAAGTAGTCCTCACAAGCAAGAAGTGAGTACACTTAGTCATTCAATCCATGATGACGCAAATTGAATCATGCTTCTCTCAAGACCGCGAAAGACCAGTAATAAAATCCATGTTGATCATCTTCCACTTACACATTGGCAACTCAACCTCTTGAGATATTCTGCTGGGCCTCAAGTGCTCAACCTTGACTTGCTAACACACCATAAACTTAGCCACAAAGTTAGCCACATCCCTCTTAATGTTGTTCCACAAATAGATCTCCTTCATGTCATGATATATCTTTGTCGAACCAGGATGAACTGTATACCTCGACTTATGAGCCATAATCAAAACTCTTTCTTGCAACCCATCAACATTAGGAACACACAATCTACATTGGTACCTCAAGATACCATCTTCACAAATCTCAAATACCATGACCTTCTGCTAACCTACATCAGCCTTAATCTTGTCACGAATCAATTTATAACTCATGATGGCACCTACTAAATCCCGCCAATAGGTAAGTTAATACCATAACCCGAAGCTATCGTAATGGGTTAATTCGGTAAGAAATTTTAATATAGGCCAAATCTCTATAATCACAAGTTAAAATATAAACATCGTGTTTTAATAGATAAACACCCATCATAAGATACCAATCCCATGACCTATAAAGCCAATACAAGAGCATCTAATATGAATAATACAACCCAAAAAGCTTAAAGTATAGTTAATACATTTATCTTAAATGCAAAAGACTGTGTAAAAGATAAAGGGAAAATGGACGACTCAAACTCCATGAGCTCACCCTATCTTCGAAAGATCAACCCTGCACGAAATTGAATCAACAACGGCAACTAGTACTCAAACTGCACAAAAAAGGTACAAAAATATAGTATGAGTACCAGAACAAGTATTATAACATCATCATTGTGCATAATAAGTAATTAAATCGAAATAAGAGTATAACATTTGGCATCAACACATACCAATATCATCGTGTATAAGAAATATACAATTCGAAACTGTAATGCATCGTAAAGTATAACCGCACACATAAACACAAGTACAAAGTTGGCGCCCATACACTAACTAGTGCATAAATTAAAGAACTCATCATGGCATCCCACATTACCAGAGAGTACACCTAAGAAAAATAACAATAATGAGGAATTTAACCAACCACCTATCCGAATCTCTTCATTTTCCAACCATATTCCACACTTATCATCAATTGGATAATTTACCAATCTTCCAGTAGTTACCAACAATGACCTTACAACCATATTTCATAGTATTATCCTTATTAGTCACGTGTTACCGACACTCATTTTCCATAAGTTATTAGCTAAACAAGGAACATAAACTAGTCCATTTGATTCCTTGCCATTATATAATATAGCCATTTGTCAGACATCTAAACATCACAACACTATTTTGATAGCCAACATCCCCCAATTAACCATTATTTAACACTAATATTACTTACTAGGTGAACCTTCATTATTCAACTAGTTTCTTAATTACCAACTAGTCTTTGCTAAACATTAAACAATATTCATTACAAATTCCTATTTATCATTGATTATTAAATACACCTCCTTATAGGTATTCAACACTAGTGAACTATAACTGGCACCCTAAGGTCAAAATCACACCCTCATTACACACTTGGATGTATACATATACAAGCATGTATAAATTTTCCATGCATAGGGCTATCTAAACTCGAATCGAAAGATGTACACATAGCCATATCAACAATCATCTTTTAGCTTTTCTGGGTAAATCACATCATCAACTTAATCCTTCAGTCCTGCCGGGCATCATCATATCATCAATATAATCCTTCGGCCTTTCCAAGCATCAACATAATAAATAATCTATGACAATAATAAAGTACAAGATCCACAAGGGCTAAAGTAAATGACAAGCCCCACAAGGGCTAAAGTAAATGACAAGCACCACGATAGCTAAAGAAAATGACAAGCCCCACAAGGGATAAAGTAAATGACAAGCCCCATGAGGGCTAAAGTAAATGAACATAAGGGAAAAGTAAAGAAGATCATACCTCCAATACTCATCTTTTGTCATCAATGTAAATTTATCAATGGACATATACATGTAACATGATTATTACAATTTTCATCAGGTTTCAAGCATAACTAGAAACTTAACTTCCCATGTTGTCCATAAGCATGCCTTCTAGAATCATTAGTACCATGACTCACTATATTAGCAATATGAGGGCTTTCAAACATGGCTTCTAGTTTGATTGATAGAACATGGGTAATAGCATAGCCCAAGACCTAAACAATAGCTTAATCAATGGTACACATGATAACATGGACACAGGCTTAATTGATAGAATAAACCATAGTTATTCATAGTATTTACGATAATTTAGCCAACCAACCATATACATCACTTCTAAGATTATCACTATGATATAATTACTCAATTTAGCCAATATGTTTTCAAGGGAGAATTTTCTAGATATTTAGCAAGCGTCTAAAATCTTTAAGAGAACTACATAAATTCAAGCTTAAGGTGGTTAAGAACCTACTCTTAATTCACCAAAATGGATTTCAAGTCTTAACTTCCACTCAAGACTAGGCTAAGGTATCTAACTCAAGTATTTCTAAGGTGAAAATCTTTCTCAAGCACTACTCCTACCTCATCTATAACGACTAATGTACTTTCACCCATGTAAGCAACTAGGGTCACTTACCCCTAACATGAGTGACAAGGTCACTACCATCTAATTAAAGACACTAGAGCATCCTCATGTTATCTATAAGTCACGAAGTCTAATTTACCAAGGTTCAATCCTACAAGCCAAGTATTTCATCCTAGGAGTTCAAATAACCTAAATGATTCAACGAAACCCAAGTGTTACCATTTTCAGTCCAATATTTAGAATCCCTCCAAATCTAACAAGATATCAAAATTATACTATTACATAGCCCAATCTTATAAGAAGTAACAAGATATCACAATTATACTATAACATAGCATAATCTAATAAGAAACAAGCCTAACCTACTTCAAATCCAAGAAAACCTCATGTACTGCTAAACCTTTGGTTTTTTTCTTTTGAGAATCTTCTTAAAGGTGCCAAGCTATCAAAAAAAACAATCTACATATTATAATAAGAACAAGTGGGAGATTCAACTGGCTTGGAATCAAGATGACCTCTCCACCAATGTCGAGCTACCAAGTCCAACTGAAAAGTAGTGTAATGCACACCCTGAGTCTTAACTAGGTCTAAATTATGGAGCCTATCCTTACAAGTAATCAAGAACTCATATGCATCCTTGTTCGACGCACCAAAAAACCTAGGCGTAGCCAACCTCAAGAATCTATGCAATATATTTTCCTTCTTGGTAGACATAGCAGTCTAGGAAACTACTGGTTGAGTAACTAACGATGTAGTAGGGACCTCTACAGCTATAGGTTGCGCCCTTGCCTCAGTACCACTCTAATTTGTGGACTATACACCATCAGATGATGCACCAACAACTAGTCCTAAAAGCTAAACCAAAGCATCTCTAAGAACTAAAGAAGACATAAACCCCAGTAGATCTTGGGAAGGTCCTTGGCCTACTGCTGGCTGGGGTGAAAGAATCTCTATCTCAAGAGCAGGAATAGGGTGTAGCGAAGGCCCTTTATCTTGGCCCCTATCCATTGACATATTTCTATCTTTTCCATAACCTCTAGGCCATCTACAAACAACGATAAGATCCCTATGCTTGGTCTCAAGACCCTCCTCTCGTATAGCGGTAGAACGTGTCCTGGCCATTTGTGAAAGAGTGAAACCAAAGGAATGATTTAGAAACCAACTTAGACTCTTAGAATAAAATGAGTGAAATAAGTTAAGAGCTCCTAATAATGTCTTATAGCCTCCCGAAGATAATAAACCAATATCATCATTCCAATTTGGGGACTCTACTAGACACTTTCTCTTGTTCTACTAATGCTAGCGAAACCTAGGCTCTGATACCAATTTGTAACAACCCAATTTATGAGTCATGATGGCATATACCTAATCTCTCCAATAGGTAAGCTAAACCATAGCTTGGATCTAGATGCAATGCGCTAACTTGGTGGAAAATGGCCTCAAAGCCAAAAATTAACAATTAAAGACTTAAATAGCAATAATGTAGTCATAAAGGTCAAATAGATATGAAATCAAAAACCATCCCAAGACTTAGTATTGTTGACACAAAAGCTAATACAAATGAACTATGAGTACTAAATAGGCAAATATAATCCGTCTCGAAAATGAAAAACTAGACATAGATAAATAAAAGGAGAAAGGGGTAAATCCAACTCCAATAGCTTACCCAATCTTCAAAATCAACCCTACACTAGAATCAAATCAACAGCGGCAACTAGTAGTAAAATCTGCACAAAAAAAAGCACAGAAGTGTAGTGTGAGTACAAAAACCACAGGTACTTAGTAGGCATAATCGACTAACTAAGCTAAATCATGATATAAATATGATAAAATATAAGATAAAATAAGCTAAGTCAAGGTAATAGGGGAAAACCTAGAAATAAGCTCTAACACTGTTGTACATAGAAAATGAATACATACAAGATAATAACATAAAAATCATACCAATATAATTAAAATATTAGCCCCGATAAGATAATAAGTATGAAAAATTAAAAATCCAATTTAGGCCTCCATAATCCTGGAGGGTACAATCAAGGAAACTAAGCAATTTAATAGCCATAAATTACTAAATTACCATGTCGTAACAAAAATCTATCCAACCGTTCCATATTAATCATACTCCTTATAGCATACATGAATTGGAACTCAATAGCATTATCATTATCATCATTATTTGTCGGGATTAAACTGAAACTCATAATACCATCATCATGATCATTATCAACTGCCTTACTCGAACCAAAACTCATAATATCTAGATCATTATCAACTACCAAAATCGAATTGGTACTCATATTTATAAATTGTATCAATAAACCATATCAACAAGCCATACCGATAAACTAACCCAATAGACTATACCAATACAACATCTATTAGGTCATACTAATAACCATGCTCATAGGCAATATCAATAGCCATAATCATAAATTATTTCAATAATCACATCTATAATCCACCAATCATGTCTATAAGCCATAATCATATCTATAATTCATATCATATCTATGAACCATAACATATCAATGCCATTAATAATTAATCATAAATATAAGAAATATCATTAGCAATATTCGGAATTGGCATCAATATTTCAATATCCAACTAACATACTCATTAAATATATTTAACCTCCTTAAGTGTCAAACCAAATATTAATAAGAGTATATCATACTTAATATGTCTATAAGTCTAACACAAGTATTGGCCTAAGGTGGCCCGGAAGGGCCCACTTTTAATCCCCAAAATCTAATTTAAGCAAGTTCTACCCTGGATTAGGCTAAGGTACATAAGTTCATTTCTAGATGTTGAATAAGCCATAAATATCCCTAACATAGTATTTTTTTTCAAACATAAACAACCAAGTCAATTCCACCTAGAATCTTAGTAACTAATGTAATTTTCCTTTATTTAAGCGACTAAGGCCAATTCTACCCTAAACACGAATGACTAAGGAAATTTCACATTGCTTAAGAAAATAATGCATTTCTATTCTAAACATGAGCCACAAATCTAAGTTCACCTAGGACATGATTGACAAAGCTAATTACTCCTAATTTATGATTTCAAGATAGACTAAACAGTTTAACTAATACAACTATTCTCATTCATACCCATAACACCTAAATCCCCCACATATAGCATAATATCATAATCATACTATGAGATAGCTCATTCTGTGAAGAAGGTAAACCTAGCCTACCTAGATATCAAAGAAAAGCCCAAAGAATCTTCTAAATCACTAATTTTTCTTTTTTTTAAAAGCTTCTACAAGGAGCCATGGTATAAAAATCATAATCTACTCATCAATACAAGAACAATAATAGCCATTTTAAAATATTTTACTTCGGGTCTAAAATTATGTAAAATTCTCATGTGGGGTTCGCTTACAAAAATTGCATTTTCAAAACCAACACAACATTCCTCTATGCTTAAGGAATATTTATCCTCAAAATAATTATCTATAATGGTGCAAAATTTATGTCATCAATCTTTTAGGTATTTTAGATAAGAATGGAGAATTTTAGATAACGCAAATTCGATGAAGAGTAGCGTAAATAAACTTTTCCCATGCTTCAAGATCACCCGCAAATGTTTCTCCAAAGTTTCCACACTATTTAGGGTTTTAGTCTCTTGAGAATGGTGAAAATCCTGCTAAGTAGGTTATTTATACCCTCGTAGGCACACGGATGCCGCTAAAGGGAATGTTGGGCTGCATTAGCGGCCATCATTAAAGCATTTGGTACCGCTAAAGCAGTATCCATCCCATAAGACAGGCTGCTAAAACAGAATATGGGACGCTTTAGTGCTAGCTACTAAAGCACCTAGGTGCCTCTAAAGCAGTACAAGTTGGCTAAGCAAGCGTCGATTTAGCAGTCACACCAGATATTAGGCACTAGCTAGAGACTTGGAATTTTTGAGTCTCCGCCAACCCCTTGAGAATCATCCAAAATCCTGTATACGTAAATGAACTATGCTATCCTATCAAATTTGATGTTTTAGACTCAATGGCATAGTTGAATTTTCCATCTTAGGTCATTTTGATGAAAAATGGACCCCACACCCACTTGTCATTTTTTTAACTTCTGGCCAAAAGCCCGAAATGATTCGATAGCCTCAAAACCTAAACCAACGGTTCACCTAACATAAAATAAATATTACAAGGCTGTTGGAACTATCAAAATTATCATACAAAGTCATTTAACTAAATTTTTTGCAAGGTAGCCAATTTAAACTAGCAAAGGCTTCAAAATAGAGAATTGGATCTTAAAACCAAATGAACTTTTTGGTAACCAAACTGTAATTTTCAACAAGTCACAAATAATTTACAGAAACTATGGGAAAGCTCAAAATAGTGATAATAAGTGGAAATAGAAAAATAACCTGGATGGTCATTACTAATATTGTCTATGATTGTTTAGAGAGTACATATATTTCTAATTTTGGCACTCTTGGGAAAAATGGGTCCTGTATTGAACCATGTTCATGGATAATTTTTTTGTTTGACCCCGTTGACTATTTGGAATATGGTGGTTTTCATACACCCCACTTAGTGCTTGGTCAAGACGATAAACAAGGTTTGGTTGGAATAATTGGTACTATTCCCTATGATGGAGAGGCTTTCTTGAGGATTTCTAATTCACTTAAGTGGCCAACTTTGTGTAAGGGAAATATCTCAAACAAATAAGAATGGTCCTTAAATAAGGGGAGAAATGAAAAGTTCTAAGAGACTTCATAATTGTATGTTTTCATTCTTGACGAAGGTTTTATTATATGTAGGTCAGAAAGTGAGTCTTGTCTTGAAATACCTTGGATGAATTCCATTTATTTTTACACCTTTCCTTATTATATTTTCACAAATGATGTTATTCATAATCATATTGTGTGCTTAAATGCTTTGACTCCATCATTGAGTGCATTGTTTGGTAAATCTCTTAGGCCTAATGGCATTCTTGTAGATAAGAACACCTTGGATGGGACTTTTACACTTGATTCTTTTTTCTACTACCTCTTTTCTTATGATGATTTCAATGATAATTTTAAAATGTTTTATTCAAAGGTAGAATCAATTATAGATACCGGACACAAGACAATAACGAATCAAATTCAGTTTCCAAAGTGAAAAAGAAGATTTTAGATTTCACTGGCTAAATAGTTAACTATCCCACACACCTGTTTTAAGTCAACGTGATAATCACCGACATTAAAATGTATACATGCATCAAGTCCTGTAAATTTAGTTGCAATATGATCACATGTCTTGAAATTGATATGAAAATTTAACACCATAATAATCTGATTTCTACTATATAAATAGTACCATTATAACTTTATTAATAAACTCAAACCCAACATGTGTGCTAATCCCTTAGCAAGACTAACTAAAGCTTGCAGTTACTTAAAACAAATATAGAGTGCTCCACTAAAAATCTATGTTCTTAAATAAATGCATTATTTGATGATTCTCAATAAGTAAATACTTTATTAACTACTAATAAGAAAATTATCAAATATATGACACTCATATTTTTAAGTGAATATGTAAGATGTTGTTGCATACCTTTGCCGACCTTTTGGATAAGATCAGGTGATATGTTGCATCTGTTGTTGTTGTTGCTCTTTCCTTTTCATAACTACTCCATTCTCCCTTCCTGAGTTTTTAATATTTTTTTGCACTTTATTATACTATCTGTACTTGTAAAATTCAAAAACCAACACAAGTGTAATTCTAGATAAACTCTCTCTTTAAGGAAGAAATGAATAGGAGAAAAAAAATAGTCCTATAGGATTTAATCCTACAGATTTTATATGCTTATCACTCTAAATGACTTAAATTAATCAATAGGCTTGCCGTAAACCATTATGTGCTACTAGCTTAAGTCTTATTAATTTTGATTGATGCTAATTTCATGCCTAATTAAGCAACCCAGGATTTTATTTTTTCTAGACCCAATCCAAAATCGCAAGTCCAATGCCTCTTGGACATTAAGTTCGGATGGGTAAGTATTCTAGGGAACGCTAGTTTTATCATTTCTTAAGTGCGCTTTTAGGTTTACTAAAAACTTAGTAACCAAACTAGGTTGGTAGATAGACGGAAATAATAAAATTTAACCCGAGCAGAATATGACCTTACAAAATAAGACACTGACATTCGTTAATAGAATAGATAAATCCTTGTCCAATTTTTTTAAACTTAAAATGTATATTACTTATTTTTTATTTGTGTCCCGTCTATTTTCTCACCAATTGAATTCATTTTGTTTATTTAGTGTTTATTCATTTTATCACTTATTTCATTATTAATTATTTAATGACTAGATCTATTTTATAAAAGTAGAAGTTCATGTTTAAATACTCACTTTATTTTAAATTATTAAAATCAATTGACCTTTTCTTATCACATAATTCCCTCCCCCCCCCCCCCCCCCCCACCCACCATAATATATAAATACAGTCGAGAGTCATATTTTTGGACCTCAAAATATGCCTATCACCTTACTCAAGGTACTTTGAACCCTTACCCATTTTTTAGCAACATAGACTAATTAAATAATCTTTAATTAGTTAGAATGGTGTCCTGATTCACCTTAAGTCATTAGGTGGTGATTCTTCTCTTGTAAACGATCCTAAAAGAGTCGTTATATTGATAACCTATTTTTCGCAAGAAAAATATGGCGCAACACTCATAGATATCATGTAGATGAAAACTATGTGAAAGATTACATGTATCTTTTTGGGAGTGAACTTGCATGCTTTAATTACTCACCTAGGACTTATAATCCACTCTCAAAGAAAGATTTCTTGATTGATAATTGTGAGATCACTTCTAGTTTCCTCCTAGTAGTATGTATTTTAATGTACTTAAAATGAGGGATGGTATGCTTAAGATTCATATGTTATCCTATTTCTTGAAATCCTTTAAGAATATAGGATTGAGTGAATATTGTGCTAACTACACATATTTTTGATAAGGACCTCTCATTTGTGAAAAAGAATGATCAATTGGGTGAAGATATCTTCATTTGCTTGAATATTTAAGAAACCCAACTAGCGATTATTCTAATGAAAATGATATTCATTATGATACTTTGTATGACACCCAACTTTTGTTTAATGAATATATTGATTCTTATGGTTACACAGGTCCTAACCGTCTTGATGTTAGTGGTGGTTTGTGTCATATTGAGGGTTCTTCTATTGAGAACAGAGGTGTTAATTGTTTAAAAATTGGTACTTCTTCTTTGTGTGCTTCCATTATTGTGGATACTCATGATAATGATCTTGAATCTAATAGTAAGTATATGCATGAGGAAATTGTAGTTAAAGTTGACTTGCGTGACACCTTACTCTATTTTTTATTTTCTTATGATATTGTCATGACCAAATTTACGAGTCATGATGTCACCTACTCTATCCCGCTAGTAGGTAAGCCGAACCATACCCCAGAGCTAGATGTAATGGACTAACTTGGTGGAAAATGACCTAAATGTTGGAAAATAACAATTAAAGACTTAAATAGCAATAATATAGTCATAAAGGTCTAATAGATAGATATGAAATCAACAACCACCGTAAAACTTAGTAATGTCAATACAAGAGCCATTACAAATGAACTATGAGTACTAAATAGTCAGATACAATAGAGTAATGCCTCAATTTAAGGCTTTAACATAGGGATGAGTTGGATGAATTCTGACTGAGAGCATATAAAAGATCGACTTTATACAATGTGAAGTCAATGTTTATCACAATCATAGGATTTAAAGCGATAATTCAAACTAGGTGACTTGGTATTGATGTTCAACTCTATGCTCGGTTATTTTCGATCATACTCAGATCCAATATGTTTGGTCTATTCGTAGTAACATAAGTATTCCCTTCTGGAGTGGTTGAATTTGAAGGTCGGAAGAGGGAAAGCTTCAAAGTGAGTAGGAAATATATTAAATAGTATTTTGGAGTGCTTGGGGAGGACAAACTAATGGAACTTTTGTATCATGATGAAGACTGAGTAATCAAGGTACCCAAGTCATGCCACAATGATAAATTAGTTGCTACTAAGAGGCAACAAGTTAGTGTTATTTGTATCATGATTTTTTACCTAAGTAATTGAAACACCCCAGATTTTTGGTGTGGGAGCTAGCATCTAACCGACATGCCCCAATGAGCAAGTTGGGGTCCAACCTATGACCCCAGTTGGAAGGATGTCAATACCATGCCACAGGCACTAACATTGGCTGTGTGGATTAACTGATGTACTATCCCGAAAGACTAAGGGTATCAAGCCTAAATTGACGGGTGACCCTTGCGAGGTAGTCAAGCCTAACCTGATAAGTGACTCCTCATATCTTACACTAGCTACATAGTTTTGTAGTACAGGGATTGTTACTAACAACTCTCCTTATCTGACGGGGAAGCTTTCATCCATACACTCACTCGGTGCTAAATCCTACTCGTAACTGAACTAACTCAGAATGCTAAATGGTTCTACGTTTAACTAATTTTGATGACTAACTGAACTGATAATGCTCATAACACATTTTGAAACTATTCTGAATATACTAAGACTAGGTAAACAACTAAGTTTTTAGGTATTCATAACCCCAAGATTCAATAGCAATAATAGTAAGATAGTACTAAACTTGGAGGATATAACATGTAAGCATTTATCAAAAATTCATTCTTGTAGGAATTTCATCAAACACTTGATATTCATAATTTAAGCTAAGCATGGGAATAGTTTAAAGCTTATAGGAATAGCATAATTTCAACACCAACATCACCAATTATGAGTTTAAATCAGAGAATAACAATATTAAAGCATATGGGGTTTAATAACAAAAACAATTTCATGTAAACATGGTATAGAATCAAGATTCATGGTGATTCATAGTTAAAACCAAAATTTAAAATCACAATAACTTGTAATAATCACATCTTTGAATTTAAATTCAGATACTTGGGCTCCATGGGTGAAAGGAACCCATGGATGAACACTTAACGTACCTGGGTTAATGAATTCGTAAGAGTTGATGGTGAATTCTTGAGATTTGATCTTGAATTTTGAAGGCTAGGGTTTTTGTTCTTGAAAGGAGACTGATTTAATTTGAGAGAATTGTGAAATAATGATAAAATAATGCTCTATTTGGACTTAAATCACGTGTTTTGACTAAATAAGATAAAGGTTGATACAAGCACAAGGAGCACCAAGAGTACAAACTATTGTCCAAGGTTCAAGCTTCGGAATTGGAAAGCAATTGAAGACCTTTTTGGAGCATTTTGAAGCTTTGGTCAAGAGAAAAAAGGAGAAGGACTTATACACTCAAGAGGTGCCTTAAGTGAAGGGAAAATTTGACTTTATACCCTACATTTCAACACTCAACAAGCACTCTTTTGTCTAGCCCTCATTAAGGGCATTTTTGTCAATTGTTATGTAATAGTATAAATAGACATTTTAGCTTCCATTCTCATCAGCTTTGATGAATATTGAAAGCGTAGTCTTTAGTTTGTATCTTAAGTCTTCTAGTTTAAGCTTAGAATCCGAAATTTGAGTGTTGAATGCATTTGGAAGGTTTTTCACTTGTATTGAACATTTGGCAAGAAAGGTTGAATTGAGGAAGTGTGAGTCCTCTGGTTCACCTAAGAGTGAGGATTGAACTTACATTGGTGAGGTGTGTTTGAAGGTTTGAAACATCTTCTTGTGCTAATCATTGGTAAAAGTGAGGGTCTCTCTACTATCTTTACTTTGTGCATCTCTTTTCTTCTATGTTTGTTGTTTTCCTTTTTGTATGGTTACTTATTTTTGTGTCTTAAGTCCTTAAAATTGGTTTTTAGCTTGTTTTAGGCTATCATTTGATATCAAATCCTTGGTTAGGGTTGTTCCTACATCCCTAAATCTTGGTTTTAGTGTCCTTATTAACAAAATCTCACAAAAAGAGTCCAAACTCCAAAAATCTCAAAAAAATTATGTGTTGTCTTGTTGTTGTGTTGTAGATCCAAACCTAAAAACTTAGATATACACGATTTTACTTTGTTTTGGAAGTTTCTTGTGTTAGATTCTTTTTCTCTAACACCTAGGGAGTCTAGATCTACACTTGGAACAAGATTTGGTTGAGTTTGAGCTATGAACCTCCATGGATATGATGTTTTAAAGTTTTTACACTTAGATCCGTGTGGGTTTTTGAAATTTGGACAAGGTTTGTTGCTGATTTTTAGATATTTGAGTTCATCTTGTCCTAAGGAACCTAAATCTAAAAGAAAATCCAAATTTGGGGGTCATTTGATAGAGGGTCAAACTTTGGTCAACTCTTAAATATTCATCTTGTTCTTCAATCTTCATCTTATCTTGTTGGAGAATAATATTCAAGAGGTTCATTTGATCCAAAAAGGAGGAGGAGAGAGGGTGTACTTGGTATTTGTGAAGGAATATTCCTTGGTATATTCATAATCATCCAAAAGAAAGAAGAGACAAAGGAATAATCAAAGTACAATTCCAAGTACAATCTAAATACAAATGGGGGGGCCATTATTTTTTAATTCATTTGAATCTTCAAAAAGGCTTTCAAACCTTTAATTTTCCCTCCCAAATGAAATTCTTCTTCTCCAAAGGTTTTCTAGGCTGAGACTTGAAGTATTGGGTTGAAAATGCCATATCATCACTAGTCAATCGGCCAAATTGAGTTGCTAAGTAGATTTTCTAGTTTCTAATTTTTTATTATAGTTTCTTATAATTTAATTCTATCCCTAATTAGTAAGCTAGTAGGTACCTACTAGTTTGGCAATTAGTTTGGAGTCCTTTATTTCGTGTCTTCTCTTTTTGTGTGCTTTCCTCGTTTTAATTTGTAGTAGTTTGTTGGTTCAAGTCCATACATCATTTTTATTTGAGTCATATCAAACAAAAATCAATTCCAGGCCAAAGCATATTCACCACTAAATTCATTTGCCAAGTATTGCCAAGTATTTAACACTTGTGAGACCAAGTGTGAGGTAAGATTCGATTGCGAGAGTGGTGAGGTTTTATTGAACGAATATGTTTGTTCATTTTGTAGGCTTTTTCTCTTTGTAGTTTTTGCTTCTTGTTAGGTACAATTGCCATGGAATCTGAAGGTACCACATCCCAACCATTGGGAAATGATACTATGAGAGTCTTGTTAGCTTGGTTTGATGCCTTATCTCGTGATTTGGCAAAGGTGAGTATGGATGTGGGGGATATGAAAGGTGAATTGGGTTCTTCGAAGGGTGAGGTGACCACCATTAGTGGAAGGCTTGATTGTGTTGAAAGTAGGAGGAACTCACTGTAATACCCCAAAGATTTCTAGCAAATTTTATCCCAAGAATGCTTAGTATTAGATTCTAAAGTGAATGATAATTATTCCACGAGTAATTTTCAAGATTTTCACTTTTTGTCATGTGGAAAATTCAATAAGCTTTCCGTCGATATATGATTCACTTAAATCTAATAACCGGGTAAGAAGTTATGACTATTTCAAGTTCCAGTCATAAAAAAACGCCATATTAGTCAGTGGCACACCACGACACAAGAGGAAATAGCATTTAATAATTTACAATAGCTGTCCGCGATTATGGCACATCGCGCCCGCACTCAAATTCCAAATTCGTCCTTTTCCTAGTGTCTCAGCGTGATTTTCCCCGCGTCGCGCCAAAATTCTAGGCCACGAAGGAAGGGGCAACGCGATGGCTCCACGTCGTGCCATCCCTCAATTTCTCAATTTTCAATTTCCAGTGACACAGCGCGATAATGCCACATCACGCTAGGGGCCCAGTTTGGAAAAATTTTACTGAAATTAAATGATGCGTCCAGGGTTAAAAGGGTCAATTTCCTACCCCTATTTAAACCCAATAACACGTGATTTAGCTATTCTTCACCCAAAATATACTATTTTCTCTCAAGTTTCTATAAAGAACAAGCTAGGGTTTCTATTGGGGATTCAAATTCAAGAAGGTCTCACCATCAATCTTCACAAAATCACGAACTAAGGTATGCATAGTGTTCATTCATGGACACCTTTCGTCCATGAAGCCCAAGAATCCCTTTTCTAAATTCAAGTTATGGATTTTCTTATGAATTTATGATTGGGTTGTTTTTGTTCATGCTGATAATGAGTAATTGAATTGTATTCCATGAATGAGTGTTAAATTCCATATGCGTTGATTTTTATCGGTATAGATTCATGAAACCCTAGGACTAAACCCTTGAATGATTAAATTGGAATTGAATCACGACAGTTAATTGTTGTATGATGTTGTTTACACATCCTATGCCTACTATGTGTTTGGTTAAATACCTAGATGAAGGGAAAGTGTCTAATTAGCATGATATCATGAAATCCTCATGTACGTACAAGGTTATGCCTATCACATGTTTGATGAAATGCTTCAGTAAATATATTACGATGATTATTATGTATTCAAGTAAGTCATGCTTTGTCAGTTTCCTTCCATCGAGTCTTGGGGGTACTTATACCCGAAACATTAGCTGTGTACCTAGAGCCATGTCATGTTTTCATGATACTCTCAGTCAAGCTATGAATCCTTAGACTTCAGATGGTCTTATGACTCAGGAAAAATCTCCATGATCTCATGACTCAGTCAGTTGTCAGATATCAGTAGTATTCCATCTGTCAATGGAACTTAGTAACTCAGCTCATGCTCTGTTCAGTAAGTCATGTTCAGTGTCCATTAAGATAGGAGTAGGAATTAGCACCGAGTGAACCCAAGGATCGGGACACACACTATCAGAAGAGGCTGTGATCCTTAGAAATCATCCTTGCATTCCAGAACTATGTAGCCAGCATAGGTTGACACATCAATACTATCCGATGAGGGTTGATGAGATGGATAAGCACTGTCAGATAAGGGCCCCACCGTTCATTTTTTGGGACACTATCAGATAAGGGTCACCCACAGCTTGTCCTTACCAGTGGCGCGGTATTGACACCCTTCCAATTGGGGTTACAGATTGGACCCCAACCTAGCCATAATGGCATATCAGGAGCATGTTTGTTAAATACTACCTCCCACAGTTTCAGTATCAGTCTCAGTAAAAGAACTTAGATAGTTCTATCAGATTTAGGATTGTCAGATACAGTCACCCATGTTATCAGTTACATTCAAATACAACTATTTATGCTATCAGTTATATCAGTTATGACTATGTCATGTCATCAGTATTCAGATTCAGTAATCACAATATCACAGTGTCAGTTATAGTTACGTATTTATGTATGCATTCTCGCATTTAGGTTAGACAGTCATCTAGCATTTTTCATGCATGTTAACCCTTTTATTAGCCTACCTCACATGTATACTCAGTACATTCTATTGTACTGACGCATTTGCACTATGGTGCTTTCTTTTTATGTTACACCATAGGTTCAGAGACATGAGTTCCAGATCAGCAGTAGATTCCAGTCTCAGCAGTCAGAATACAAGTGAGTCCTCATCCTTCAAGGATATAATTATTTATCCACTATTTCATTGATTAGTTATTAGTTGGAGTTAGTTGGGGACATATCCCATCAACTCCTTATTTAGATTATTCAGACCGTAGAGGCTGTCAGACTAGATGCAGACTATTATGTTCCAGACTTCAATGCTTATAGTTTTGTTTTGGGTATTGTATTACACCATAGATGTTATCTCATCCATGTTATGTTCAGTATTGAACCTTATGGCCTTTCAGTGCATATTTCTGCATTATTCGGTATTTTATGCAGTATACAGGTACAAATATCAGTTATGGATTAGCTTGTGGTCCTTCGGGGTCATGAGCACCATGTAGCATTCTGTTTTAGCAAATCGGGGTGTTACAAACTTGGTATCAGATACTAAGGTTTGATAGAGTCCTAGGAAGTCTGAAAGCTGGATCTAGTAAAGTCTTGTACATGGGTATATTGCATGCCACATTTAAGTGAAAGAGGCTATGAGCTATTTCGGAACAGTTTCCCTTCTTTCAGTATTTATGTCGTACCAGTGAGCATAATCATAAGTTAGTCTCTCAGTCTAATCTGCTTCATCTCTTTGTTTCAGAATATCCCTCCTAAGAGAAGAAATTAGTTAGCCCCTCAGCCCGAAGAACCTTTGGGCAATCATGTTTCTCATTCAGAGTTCAGGACAACATTTACCACTCTTGCTTATTCAGTAGCTTTCCATAACGAGCGACCAGCTATCATTCCAGCCAACCCAGTGTCCAACTCAGCTGCAGCTAGGATTCGGGACTTCACCCGAATGAATCCTCCATCCTTCCACGGGTCTAAAGTAGATGAAGACCCTCAGGAATTCATTGATCAAGTTGACAAAGTGACAGACATCATGGGGGTGACTACTGTTAAGAGTGTTGAGTTAGCTGTATACCAGTTGCAGGATGTGGCTTATACTTGGTTCAAATAGTAGAAGTCAGAAAGGTCAACTGATGCAGGTCCTATAGAGTGGGAGGAGTTTGTCACTGCATTCTTAGACAGATTATTTCCACAAGAGCTTAGAGAGGCTAAGGTGCTAGAATTCATCAACCTCAGGCAGGGTAATATGAAGGTAAAAGAGTATTCTCTAAAGTTTATTCAATTATCCAGATATGCCCCTCATGTGGTTGCAGACGGCAGAGCCAAGATGAGTAAGTTTGGTTCAGGTGCAAATGATAGTATCGTTAATGAGTGTAGATCTGCCATGCTAAATAGTGACATAAATTTAGCTAGATTTATGACATATGCTCAGCAGATAGAGAAGCAGAAGATTAAGAAGAGGGAAAAGAAAAATAAGAAAGCTAGGATAGGTAGCTTCTATTTCAGTCAGCCTAAATCAGAAGGAGGAAACCATTCTCAATTTCATCCTAAGTCATCAGTTCCATCTCCTTCTTCAGCCAGTGCTCTAGCTCCTAATTTCAGAGATAGAGTGTGAGGCTCTAAGTCTCAGGGCAGTGTTAGCAACGCTCGAACTAATCCCCTTTGTCAGACTTATGGTAAGAATCACCAGGGTGATTACAGAGCTGGCAGCACTGTCTGTTCGGTTATGGAAAGCCAGGCCACAGAGTCAGATACTGCCCTCAGTCAGGTTATCAGAATCAGTAGGGTGCCACCACTAGTGCTACTAGTAGGCAACACCCAAATAGACTATATTCTCTTCAGACCCGACAAGATCAGGAAAATTCTCCTGATATAATTACTGGTATGTTACAAATCTTTCATGTGTATGTTTATGCTTTGCTAGATCCAGGAGTTTCTTTGTCTTTTATTACTCCCTATATAGCAGCTGATTTTAGAATCAGTCCTGAAATTCTAGCAGAGTCCTTCTCAGTCTCTACCCTAGTAGGAAAAACCACCATAGCCCAACGGATATACAGGAACTGCCCAATTATGATATTTTAGAAAGTCATTTCAGAAGACTTAGTTGAATTAGAGATAACTGATTTTGATGTCATTCTCGGCATGGATTGGCTTTATTCCTGCTATGCCATAGTCAATTACAGAAATAGAATAGTCCAGTTTCATTTTCCAAAAGAACCCATCCTTGAGTGGAAGGTAGTGTATCCGCTTTCAGGGGTCAGCTTATTTTCTACCTTTGGGCAAGGAAAATGATATCTAAAGGATGTGTCTATCATTTTGTTTGAGTTAAGGACACTAGTTTTGAAACTCCCAGCCTTGAATCAGTCCTAGTAGTGAATGAATATTTATATGTCTTTCCCGAAGATCTTCTAAGAATTCCTCCCGAAAGGGAAATAGACTTCGGTATTAATCTTCTTTTAGCTACTCAACTTATCTCTATTCTGCCATAAAGAATGGCACCAGCAAAACTCAAAGAATTGAAAGAACAGTTGAGGGATCTCTTAGATAAGGTATTCATCAGACCCAGCATTTCCCCGTGGGGTACACTAGTCTTATTTATGCGCAAGAAAACAGTTCTCTCAGAATGTGCATTGATTGCCATTAACTCAATAAGGTCATGATCAAGAACAAGTATCATCTTCCCAGAATCGATGACTTATTTGACCATCTTTAGGGTGCCAGCTATTTCTCTAAGATAGACCTCAGATTCGGTTATCATCAGATTTGATTTAGAGAAAGTGACGTTCCACAAACAGCTTTTCATATTCGGTATGGTAACTATGAATTCTTAGTCATGTCATTTGGTCTTACCAATTCCCCAATAGCTTTCATGGACTTGATGAACCGCGTGCTCAAGCAATACTTAGACATGTTTATCATAGTCTTCATATATGATATTCTGGTCTATTCCCGCACCGAGCGCGATCATGCAGACCATCTCAGAATAGTACTTCAGACTCTTAGAGATCATCAATCATTTGCCAAATTTAGTAAGTGCAAATTTTGGCTAAGATCAGTAGCATTCCTTGGTCACATTATTTCCGGTGATGGCATTAAAGTTGATCCTCAAAAGATCAAAGTAGTAAGAAATTGGCCAAGACCTATCTCTCCATCAGATATCAAGAGTTTCTTAGGTTTGGATGTCTATTACAAATGATTTGTTGTAGGATTTTCATCTATTGCATCCCCTATGTCCAGATTGACTCCAAAAAGGTCAAGTTTCAGTGGTTAGACCCTTACGAGAAGAGTTTTCAGGAGTTGAAGACTCGACTTACCTCAGCCCCAGTCTTAGCTCTTCCAAATGGTTCAGATGGGTTTGTGGTGTAGTGTGATGCATCCAGAGTAGGTTTGGGTTTTGTCTTCATGCAACATGGTAAGTTCATAGCCTACGCATCCAGACAACTTAAACCCCATGAGAGGAATAATCCTACTCATGATCTTGAGTTAGCATCCATAGTGTTTGCCTTGAAGATTTGGAGGCATTATCTCTACAGAGTTCATGTAAATGTCTTCACAGATCATAAGTCTTCAGTATGTCTTTTCTCAAAAATATCTCAATATTCATCAGAAAAGGTGGTTAAAGCTCTTGAAAGACTATGACATGAGTGTCCTCTATCATCCGGGCAAGGCCAATGTAGTGGCCGATGCTCTCAGTAGGCTATCCATGGGTAGTGTTTCTCATGTGGAGGATAGTAAGAAAAAGTTAGCTCAAGAAGTCCATCAGCTTCCCATACTAGGCGTTCGCTTAGTCGATTCTTCAGAGGGTGGTTTATGCGTTTAGAGTAGTTTAGAATCATCTTTAGTTTCCGAGGTAAAAGAAAAGCAAGATAGAGATCCCAACCTTGTCAAGTTGAAAGAGTCAGTTAAGGATCGAAAGTAGAGGTTTTCTCCCAAGGGGGAGATGGTGCTTCGCATTGTCAGAGTCGTCTCTGTGTTCCAGGTGTAGACGATTTAAGGCAGTGAATTTTTATAGAAGCACATGATGCGCGCTACTCTATACATCCAGGGGCCCAAAAGATGTACCGCGACTTACGGGAAATCTATTAGTGGAGTAGGATGAAGAGAGACATTTTGGAGTTTGTGGATAAGTGCTCTACATGTCAGCAAGTTAAGATAAAGCATCAAAATCCTAGTGGGTCCATACAGGAGTTCAGTATTCCTACTTGGAAGTGGGAAGTTGTGAACATGGACTTCGTGACGGGTTTGCCTTGAACTCGTCATCAGCATGATTCAGTCTGGGTCGTTGTAGACAGAATGACCAAATTAGCTCATTTCCTTCCATTTCATACCTTTTATTTAGCCGAGGATTACGCCAAACTCTATATCAAGGAGTTGGTTAGATTGCACGGTGTTCCATTGTCCATTATCTCAGATAGAGGTACCCAATTCACCTATCATTTCTGGAAAGCATTCCAAAAGCATCTCGGTACCCAAGTTCATCTAAGTATAGCCTTCCATCCTCAGACAGATAGTCAAGTAAAAAGGACCATTCAGAATTTAGAAGAGATTCTAAGGACGTGTGCAATTGATTTCAAGGGAAGTTGGGATGACCACTTGTCTTTGATTGAGTTTGCATACAACAACAACTATCATTCCAGTATTCAGATGGCTCCACTCGAAGATCTCTATGGTAGGAGAGATAGATCTCCAATTGGTTGGTTTGAAGTTAGTGAGGCCTCAGTCATAGGTCCTAACTTAGAATTCAACGCCTTAGGAAAAGTCCAGTTAATCAGAAAAAAATTTGGGCTGCTCAGAGCTGACAGAAGTCTTATGCAGATGTTTGTAGAAAAGATCTCGAGTTTGAGGTTGGTGATCATGTCTATCTAAAGATTTCTCCCATGAAGGGAGTGAAGAGATTCGGCAAGAAGGGAAAGCTTAGTCCCCTATATGTCGATCCCTTCAAGATTCTCAATAGCTTTGGCAAGGTAGCTTATGAGCTCAAATTTCCTTCAGATCTAGCCTTAGTTCATCCAGTCTTCAGTGCCTCTTTTGTCAAGAAGTGTATAGGTGACCTACCAGTCATAGTTCTTATTCAGAGCATTGATGTTCAGAATAGTCTCTCTTATGAAGAGATTCCAGTCAAAATCTTAGACTATCAGTCTCGTAGATTGAGTAACAAAGAAGTCCTTCTAGTTAAAGTTTTTTCACAAAATCATTTCATCGAGGGAGCTACTTGGAAAGCAGTAGCAGACATGCATACCAAGTATCCTCACCTCTTCTCCGCCAACTCAGATCAAGCTCAAGGTTACAGTTCTCCTTAAGCTTACTCAGTTTCATGATTAGTGTTCATCACAAACTTGATTTTCAGTTTCATGTCCAAGTTCCCAGTATAAACTTGGTATCAAGTACCATTTCATATTCAGTCATGCATTTATGTATCAGCTCAGGATTATGCATCAGAAGTGCATTCTCATTGTGAGAAACTTAGTTCCTCAGAACATTCAGTCATGCATTTATGAATCAGTTACACATGCATCAGATATGCATGTTCAGTATGTTATGTTCATCTTGTCAGTCATGAGATCATGTCCCAATTATTCATGTTCGATTCATGTTCAGCTTATTGTTTCCCCTCCCAGTCAGTCTCATTCGAGGTCGAATGTTCTCAAGGGGGAGATATTGTAATACCCCAAAGATTTCTAACAAATTTTGTCCCAAGAATTCCTAGTATTAGATTCTATCAAATTTCGTCCCAATATTTCTAGCAAATTTTTCATGTGGAAAATTCAATAAGCTTTCCATCGATATATGATTCGCTTAAATCCAATAACTAGGTAAGAAGTTATGACTATTTCAAGTTTCCATCGTAAAACAGCACCATATTAGTCAGTGGTGCGCCGCACCACAAGAGGAAATAGCATTATGGTGCATCACGCCAATACTCAAATTTAGAATTTGTCCTTCTTCCTATGTCTCAGTGCGATTTCCCCCACGTCGCGCCAAAGTTCCAGGTCACGAAGGAAGGGGCAACACGATGGCTCCGCATCACGCCATCCCTCAATTTTTCAATTGTCAATTTCCAGTGACACGGCGTGATAACGCCGCGTCGCGCCAGTGGCCTAGTTTGGAAAAATTTTACAGAAATTAATTGACGCGTCCAGGGTTAAAAAGGTTAATTTTCTACCCCTATTTAAACCCAATAACACATGATTTAGCTATTTTCACCCAAAATATACTATTTTCTCTCAAGTTTCTCTCAAGAACAAGCTAGGGTTTATATTAGGGATTTAAATTCAAGAAGGTTTCACCATCAATCTTCACAAAATCACGAACTAAGGTATGCATAGTGTTCATTCATGGACTTCTTTCGTCCATGAAGCCCAAGAATCCCTTTTGTAAATTCAAGTTATTGGATTTTCTTATGAATTTCATGATTGGGCTGCTTTTGTTCATGTTGATAATAAGTAATTGAATTGTATTCCATGAATGAGTGTTAAATTCCATATGGGTTAACTTATATCGGTATAGATTCATGAAACCCTAGGACTAAACCCTTGAGTGATTAAACTGGAATTGAATCATGACAGTTAATTGTTGTATGATGTTGTTTACACATTCTATGCCTACTATGTGTTTGGTTGAATACCTAGATGAAGGGAAAGTGTCTAATTAGCATGATATCATGAAATCCCCATGTACGTACAAGGTTATGCCTATCACATCTTTGATGAAATGCTTCAGTAAATGTATTATAATGATTACTATGTATTCAAGTAAGTCATGCTTTTTCAGTTTCCTTCCATCGAGTCCTGGGGGTACTTGTACCTGAAACATTAGTTATGTATCTAGAGCTATGTCATGTTTTCACGATACTCTCAGTCAAGCTATGAATCCTTAGACTTCAGATGGTCTTATGACTCAGAAAAATCTCCATAATCTCATGACTCAGTCAGTTGTCAGATATCAGTAGTATTCCGTCAGTCAATAAAACTTAGTAAATCAGCTCATGTTCAGTTCAGTAAGTCACGTTCAGTGTCCATTTAGATGGGAGTAGGAATTAGCACCGAGTGAACCCAAGCATAGGGACACACACTATCAGATGAGGGTGTGATCCTTCGAAGTTATCCTTGCATTCTAGAACTATGTAGCTAGCGTAGGTTGAGATATCAACACTGTTCGATGAGGGTTGATGAGGTGGATGATCACTGTCAGATAAGGGCCCCACCGTTCATTTTTTGGGACACTATCAGTAAGGGTCACCCACAGCTTGTCCTTACCAGTGGCGCGGTATTGACACCCTTCCAATTAGGGTTAAAGATTGGACCCCAACTCAGCCATAATGGCATATCAGGGGCATGTCGGTTAAATACTACCTCCCACAGTTTTAGTATCAGTCTCAGTAAAAGAACTTAGATAGTTCCATCAGATTTAGGACTGCCAGATACAGTCACCCATGTTATCAGTTACATTCAAATACAACTATTTATGCTATCAGTTATATCAGTTATGACTATGTCATGTCATCAGTATTCAGATTCAGTAATCACAATATCACAGTGTCAGTTATAGTTACGTATTTATGTATGCATTCTCGCATTTAGGTTAGACAGTCATCTAGCATTATTCATGCATGTTAACCCTTTCATTAGCCTACCTCACATGTATACTCAGTACATTCTATTGTACTGACGCATTTGCACTATGGTGCTTTCTTTTTATGTTACACCATAGGTTCAGAGACACGAGTTCCAGATCAGCAGTAGATTCCAGTCTCAGCAGTCAGAATACAAGTGAGTCCTCATCCTTCGAGGACATGGTTTTTTCTCCACTATTTCATTGATTAGTTATTAGTTAGAGTTAGTTGGGGACATGTCCCATCAACTCTTTATTTAGATTATTCAGACAGTAGAGGCTTTCAGACTAGATGTAGACTATTATGTTTCAGACTTCAGTGTTTACAGTTTTGTTTTGTGTATTGTATTACCCCACAGATGTTATCTCAGCCATGTTATGTTCAGTATTGAACCTTATGGCCTTTCAGTGTATGTTTCTGCATTATTCAGTATTTTATGCAGTATACAGGTATAAATATCAGTCATGGGTTATCTTGTGGTCCTTTGGGGTCATGAGCATCGTGTAGCATTCCGGTTCAGAAAATCGAGGTGTTACACTCACGACCTTCTATTCCTAATCCCTACCATGCATCTTCAAGTGTTCAAGCTAACAACTCATCCATGACTATTACTCCCGAGACCTTCTACCAAATGCTTTACCCTCCAAGAGTTCGACTAAACCTAGTCCAAACCTTTCCTAACTAAAACCTACAAAGGCCACTATATTCCCAAATGAACCAAGTTCAATAAGAGGGACTTGGAACTTAAAATCCACCACCAAATCCGAATGTCCAAGTACCAAATCCCTTTGACCAAAGACCAATTCTTCCACACAACCAAATACCTCCATCAAAAGCTACTTACCAAATTCCAAATCCTGTGGATCAAAGACCTTACCCTCCACCACATCCAGTGCCATAAGTCCAAGATCCAAATAACCAAAGGCCTCATAACCCTCCACAAAGACCCCAAAACCAAAACTTCCCAATCCAAATTAAATATTATGGTTGAGGGGATCAAGAAGGGTATGAAGTTCCTCATGATGAATATTGGTTTGAGGAAGAAATGAGGGGAAAGTGTGACCAAAGAGGACCTTATGGTAGATTCCAAGGGCAAGAGACAAGGAATGGGCATGGTGATCAATAAAGAATCCGAGACATTGGCATCAATTCTATAAAAGTTGGTATTCCAATCTTCAAGGGAGAAAGTGATCCCGAGGTGTACTTAGCTTGGGAATCTTCTTGTAAAAGGTTGTTCCAAGTGAATGACTTAACAGAGGAGAAGAAAAGTTGTTATGTCATTGCACATTTTAAAGGCTATGCAAACACATGGTGGGATTACACTAAGAGATTTGGAATTATGTTGATTGGTGGCTAACCACCCCCTTGGGTGTAGTTGAAGAGACTAATAAGAGTGAGGTATGTTCCAAAACAATATAGGCATGAGCTTCTTTCCAATCTCTACAATTTGAGGCAAGGAAGCAAGAGTGACATGGCCTACTACGATGAATTCCAATAACTTATGTTGAAACTTGATCATAGAGGGGAAGATGTTCACCATGACATCATTCATTTCAAGGTAGGATTGAACAAAGACATCTCATCTCGTATGACTCTTCATAAGTTTGAAAACGTGGTTGAAGTCTTTCAAGAGGCTTTGGAAATTGATATAAAAAACAAGGAAATATACAAGGCAAAGGCTCCCTACACTTCTACGGGTTGGCCTAAGGAAAAGGACATGAATTCGGCATCCATGAGTCCTCCTCAAGTCATGATCAAGGCTTCCTAATATCCTCCTCAAAAGTTTGAAGGTAAACCCATTTCTACTTCTCATTCTAAGGGTCTACAATGTTTCAAGTGTTAAGGTTGGGGTCATAGGGCAAGCGAGTATCCTAATATGATCCTAAAAGAGGGGAAGTTGTACTATTTTGGTGAAGAAGTTGAGTTGGAAATCGAGGAGAATGATGACAACTCTCAAGATGGAGAGTGCATAGAACTTGAAACTAAAGGAGAGGTTAGTGAAGAAGATGTGTTGCCTTGTGAAGAGGAATATGATGTCCCTAGTTATGTGGTCCTATGGACTATGTTTAGTAAGGCCTTGGATGATCAAAGAGAGAACCTCTTTCATACCAAGTGCCTTATTAAAAGAAGTATAAGATTAATGATCATAGATAGTAGAAGTTGTGTGAATATTGTTAGTTTCACCTTAGTTGACCCCTTGAAACTATCCACTATCCCTCACCCAAATCTCTACAAGCTTCAATGGTTAAACAAGTGTGGTGAATTAAAGGTCAAACGACAATGTGTGATTAGATTCAAAGTAAGGAATTATCATGATGAAGAGTTTTGTAATGTAATCCCTATGCAAGAATGTCACATATTCTTGGGAAGGCCTTGGAAATTTTATAGGCACGCTATACATGATGAAAGGTCTAATAGGTACACCTTTGAGCATGGTGGCTGAAAGTTCACTCTTCTTCCTCTTCCACCATATAGTGTGAATGAAAACCAAGAGAAAACCAAGAGGTTGGATGAGAAAATAAAGAGGGAAAAGGGAGGGGAGGCCTCGGATTGTTCTTGGAAAGGTAAAAACAAATTTGATTGTGAGACTTGCCCACAAATGTGCCTTGTTAATTCCCAACCCAAAAGCTAGCATTTTGCGTAGATTTGATTCTTCTTATGTGCAGGTACAAGATGAAATGATAACCAAGAAGGATCCAAAAGGATTTCAACATGAAATCATGAGAAATAAACTAAAGACTCCCTTGACCGAGAGCTCCAAAAAATTGGACTGCCCAAGCCTTACCTGAGGTGACTTTGCTACTGTCAACACTTCCCTGAACTCAAAATATTATGATTTAGTGTCTTGTGAAGTGGTTTTGGTTTTAAAGTGCATAACTCTTTCTTTATTAACTCTTTTGTTGTGAATAATGATCAACTTGCTCTTAAAACTAGTTCACTACTTGGACATGAGAATGGCATGTTTGAGAATTTCCAAGTTAGTGATGATCTTGATATCGAACATGGTCCTTTGAAATTGTGTAATGAAATTCATGATATTAGTCTTGTTCATAGTAGCTTTGTGTATGCCAAAATTATGTGTAATACCTTGAATGATTGTGAGCAAATTATCCTAATGAAAGGAGTGAGTCATCTCGGCTTAAGACCCTTGTCTTCTACTTCCATTTGATCCTGGATTTCCTTTGAGATGTGGGTGGAGTAACTTCTGGTCATGTGCATTCCCTTTTGATATTGAAGCTATTCACTTATTTTATATCCTTTGTTCCAAGTTTTTCATTACAAATACCAAGGATATATGGATGTATGTACAAAGTGAACAACCTTGGCTTGTCTATATAACTTGTGGTACTAATGCTAAACCTCCTCCCTTAAGGAATCTATTCTTGTTTTCCCTCTCTTTGGTTTTGTAAGATCTAAATTTGAGGACCAATCCTTTCAAGATGCAGAGGATAATACAAGCACAAGGAGCACCAAGAGTACAAACTATTGTCCAAGATTCAATCTTCAGAATTGGCAAGCAATTGAATACCTTTTTGGAGCATTTTAAAGCCTTGGTGAAGAGAAGAAAAAGGAGGACTTATACACTAAATAGGCGCCTCAAGTAAAGGGAAAAGTTGACTTTATACCCTATATTTCAACACTAGAGAGGCACCTTTTTGTCTAGCCCTCATTAAGGGTATTTTTGTCAATTGTTATGTAATAGTATAAATAGACATTTTAGCTTCCATTCTTATTAGCTTTGATGAATATTGAAAGGTTACTCTTTAGTTTGTATATTTAATCTTCTAGTTTTAGCTTAGAATCCAAAATTTAAGTGTTGAATGCATTTGGAAAGTTTTTCACTTGTATTGAACATTTGGCAAGAAAGGTTGAATTGAGGGAGAGTGAGTCCTTTGGTTCACCTAAGCGTGGGGTTTGAACTTACATTGGTGAGATGTATTTGAAGGTTTGAAACACCTTCTTGTGCTAATCATTGGTAGAAGTGAGGGTCTCTCTACTACCTTTCCTTTATGCATCTCTTTTTTATCTCCTTTCTTCTATGTGTGTTGTTTTCCTTTTTATGTGGTTGCTGAGTTTTGTGTCTTAAGTCCTTAGAATCGGCTTTTAGCTTGTTTTAGTCTATCAAAGGGAAAGGACTTAAATTCCCTGAGACAAATTAAAACTCATAAATGGAAATGAAAATATCTATTTTGACACCCGGCGCGATGCGGTGCAATTGCGTTAGGCTATTGGAAAGCTGACAACTGCAAACTGGACGCTTGGCGCGATACGGCACCATCGCGATACCCCACTGAATGCGAATTTGGCCCTTGGCGCGATGCGGCGCCGTCGGCACCATCGTGGTGCCTCACTGGAAAATGACAATTGCGAAATGACCCCTTGGCGTGACAAGGTGGCAATCACGGTGACACACTGCAAAAGAATGAATGTAAAATTGGCCATCATCGTGACGTGGCCTTTCGTGTTGGGCTACTATTTTGTACTAAAAGTGTTATAACTTCTCACCCAAGTATCAAATTTGGGCAAAATTGGTATCGTTGGAAAGCTAATTCAATTTACAATCACTTGGTGGGTCTTGAGCTAAAAAATTCTTAATATAGAAAATGATATGCTCATTTGAAGTTGACTAAAGCAATATTCTTATCAAAATTTCAATCAGTAAGGATTATTTTGATTCATCTAATAGCTGGGAGTTATTTGGGGCCTTAATATACCTCAAGCTAACTAACAAAACTATCAAAGAATGATAGTACTATGAATGAGCTTGAAACATAACACTAACATTGGTTTGGATTTTTGGAGTATTACAGTCGGACTCGAAGAGTTAGTTTCCAATTCCCGAATGAATCGTTAATTGAGTGGGAAGGGAGTTCCCTAGTACCTAGCGAAAGGCTTATTTATTATATTAGAGCCAGCAATTTGATTTCCAAGGGGTGTCAATACCATCTAGTTTGGGTTAAAGATTTTAGTTCTAAGGTTCTCTCTCTAAAATCTTTCCCTATTGTTAATTAATTTCCTAAAATGTTTCCCAATGATCTTCTTGGTATTCCTACTGACAGGGAAATAGACTTTGGGATCAATTTTCTACCGGATACTCGTCCTATCTTTATTTCTCCTTATAACATGGATCCGGCTGGTTGAAGAACTTAAGGAGCAGTTAAAGAATCTTCTTAATAAGGGTTTCATCCATCCTAGTATTTATACATGGGGTGCGCCTGTTTTCTTCATGCATAATAAGGATGGTTCCCTTTAAATTGTAAAGATTATAACCAATTGAATAAAGTGGAGGTGAAGAATAAGTACCCTCTCCCTAGGATTGATGATCTCTTTGATTAGCTTTAAGGTAATAAGTACTTTTCTAAGATTGATCTTTGATCGGATTATTATCAATTGAAGATTAGGGAGGTGGATATCTTTAAGACTACTTTCCATACCCGAGATCGTCACTTTGAGTTCTTAGTCATGTCTTTTGGGCTGACTAATGCTCTGATGGCATTCTTGAATCTTATGAACTGGGTGTGTAGAAAATTTTTGGATTTGTTCATCATTTTGTTTATTGATGACATCTTGGTATAATATAAGAGTGAGGAGGACCATTCCAATTACCTCCGGGTAGTGTTGCAGACTCTTAAGGATTAGTGTTTGTATGTTAAGTTTTCAAAGTGTGAATTTTGGTTGAATGTTGTGACCTTCATTGGTAACGTTGTTTTTTAGGGGATTAGGGTGGATCCATATAAAGTTGAGGCGGTTAAGAAGTGGCCAAGACACATGATTTCAAATAACATTCTGAGCTTCTTGGGTTTAGCCGGGTATTATAGGAGATTTTTGGAGATTTTCTCTTTGATTGTTGCTCTGTTGACTAAGTTGACTCAGAAAAAGGTGGTTTCTATGGTTTGATACTTATGCAGGTAGTTTTGAGAATTCAAAGGACAAGTTGATTTCTACGCCAGTTTTAACCCTGCTCGAGGGTATCGATGATTGTGTTGTGTACTATGATGCATCCCGTGTGGGACTGGGTTGTGTGTTCATACAGCATGGTAAGGCTGTGACCTATGTTTCTAGGCAGCTAAAAGTTCATGAATGGAATTATCCAACTCATGATTTGGAGTTGGCGGCTGTTATGTTTGCTTTGAAGATTTAGTGTCATTACTTATATGGGGTTCATGTTGATATCTATTTATATCATAAAAGCTTGCAGTATATGTTCACCTAGAAGGAGTTGAATCTCAGGAAAAGGAGATAGCTTGAGTTACTCAAGAACTATGATATGAGTCTCCACTACTATCTAGGTAAAGTTAATGTGGTTGTTGATGCTCTTAGCAGGTTATACATGAGTATCTTATCTCATATAGATGAGAACAAGGGATGATTTGCGAAGGATATTCACCGGTTGACTAATCTTGGAGTTTATCTTTTGGATTTTGAGAATGGAGGTGTGATTGTACAAGAGGTGGTAAAGTCTTCTCTTGGTGAAGATGTAAAGAAGAATTAGGTTTTGGACCCTGTCTTAATGCAGATTAAGGATGATGTGGGTTAGCAAAAGGTCATGGCATTTGAGATTGGTGGAGATGGTATCTTGAGGTACTAGGGTAGGTTATGTGTACCTGATTTTGATGGGTTATGGGAAAAAGTTTTGACTGATGCTCATGAGTCGAGGTATACAATACATTCGAGATCGAGGAAGATGTATCACGACCTGAAGGAGATTTATTGATAGAACAAGAAGAAGAAAGATGTGGCTAACTTCATGTCTAAGTGTATGGTGTGTCAACAAGTGAAGGTTGAGCACTTGAGGCCGGACGACATATCTCAAGAGGTTGAGTTGGCTATGTGGAAGCTGGAGGTGATCAATATAGATTTTATTGCTATCCTTCTGCGGTCTCGCCATTAGTTTGATTTGATTTGGGTCATCGTGGATAGGATGACTATGTCGGCCCACTTCTTACCTGTGAGGACTACTTACACTGGAGAGGATTATGTGAAGTTGTTTATTTAGGAGATTGATGAATTGCATAGTGCTCTAGTTTCCATTATTTTAGATCAAGGTACGCAGTTCTCTTCTTGCTTTTGGCATTTATTTCAGCAAAGTTTGGGCATATGAGTGAACCTTAGCATTGCGTTCTACCCTCAGACAAATGGATAAGAAAAAACGACTATTCATACTTTGAAAGATATACTAAGGTCCTGTGTGATTGATTTTAGTGGTAGTTGGGTGGATCATTTGCCTCCATCGAGTTAGCGTATAATAACAGTTATTATTCTTTCAATTAGATGGCTCTGTTCGAGGCTCTTTATGGTAAAAGGTGTAGGTATCCTATTAGGTGGTTCTAAGCTGGTGAGACTAGGTTGTTTGGTCCTAATTCAGGCTATGGAGAAGGTAAACGTGATTCGAGATAAACTTAAAACTGCTCAGAGTTGCCAAAAGTTCAATGCGGATGTGAGGGAAAGCGAGTTAGATTCTGATGTTGGTGATTAGGTATTTTTTTAAAGTCTCTCATGAAGGGGGTAATGAGATTTGAAAAGAAAGGAAAGTTTAGTCCGTAGTATGTGGGTCCATACTTGATTCTGAGGAGAATGGGTAATGTTGCTTATGAGTTGGATTTGCCTTCGAGATTAGGTTCCATTCATTTGGTTTTTCATGTTTTGATGTTGAAGAAGAGCGTGGGTGATACTTCTTTGGTGGTGCCTATTGAGGATATTGGTATTTCAAATTCCTTATCTTACGAGGAAGTCGCGATTGAGATTTTAGATAGGCAAGTCCGTCATTTGAAGACTAAGGACGTGACTTCAGAAAAGGTTCTATGGAGGAATCAAAAGGTAAAAGAAGCACTTGTGAAACTGAAGAGGACATAAAGTCCAAGTATCCATTCTTGTTCCCTGGATTAGACAATCGTGTTTAAGGTATGTATTTTCCTTATCATATTTGTTTTTTGTTTGTTAAAAGAAATTGAGCTTGTGTTTTGGTCTTAGAATTGTGCTAAGGGATACCTTGACTCATCATTTGAGGACGAATGATCCTGGGGGGGAGAATGTAACACCCTAAAATTTTGGCCTTTGGAAATTTTGAGGTTTGAGCTAATTGCGTAATATACGACTCAACTAATGAGTCGTGAAGACTCTATACGAGTCGTAGTGCCCCAATCGTAGGATGACCAGTGTAGGTACCAAAGTTTCTGTCCTGGGTACGATTAAGACCATCATGGTGAGACATTATGAGTTGTAATATAGGACTCGTAGTCTCACCAGTGTAGCGGTCCGTTGTTTCTGTTATGACTACGACTGGACCCTATAGTCATAATGTAGGACTACAAGCCATATGGTACGACTCGTAAGGTCAACAATGGGGATGACTTGGGACACTGCCCAGACTACGAGTCTATGGGGGACGACTCATAGTCGGTCGTTAGGAGTTTAGGTTGACCCGTAATGACTGGTCGAAATTCTTTTAGTATTTTAGTAAGGGTACTTTGGTCATTTCCCCTTTTCCCCAATTGTGATCCACGACCTTAAAACTCTTTTGGGACCACATTATCATCCAAAAATATAATTAAAAAAAACTCTTAAACTCTCTCAAATCCCTAAGTCAAGAGTAAGCTAGGGTTTCTCAAGGTTGATAATTTAGAGCTTCCAAGTGGTGATTTCTCTGTATAATTGTGATACTTTCAGGCATGTACCTCTCCCCTTAAAATTGTTTTACTTAAAACATGTGTTTAAATGGTTATTCATGTGGATTTGAATATGAATTTTGATTTGGATTGAGGGTTTTGGAAGGATTGTTACTTGATTTGTATTCTCATAGTTTTAATGCAAGTATTCATGTCTTATTTATGTATTTTGAAACTCGTTGGTGTGCATGGGTATGGTGAATGGGATGGGGGTAGAGGTATTCATCTAATTTGATGGATTTGGTTTTGAAAATTATGTTCCATTAACCCACTTGCACAATTGGATTTGAATTATTGTTAATCGCGTGATTTGGCTTACTTCCCTAAACTATGGCATTACATAAATGGTTAATTGGATAAAAAGGGTTTTAAAAGACTTGTTGGCCATCTTTTGATTTTAAACTTAATTTAATGAACAAAAAGGGTCGTGGCATTCCCCCAAGTTGATGGAATTGGTAGGGCATAAATATAAGCTTGCAAATGAAATTGGTATGACGATACCAACGGTATGTGCCTGAATGAATGACCCTTGGTTTAATGGACGGGAATGTACAAATGATTTAATTGGACTTAAAGGGGGTTGTGTAGCTAATCCGTGAAGGTTGAGGTCCCGAGGGACTGATACTGGAAACCAAGTTCGCCGGCGTGGGGGTTGGTCTTTATATTCGTGTGCATAGATCACACACTACATACATGTATACATTTTGGAATGGTTGTAGCCTTGATGGCTTTGGCCCTCTTAGAATTTCTCTGGTTCGTGCGGCTAACACGCACTAGGGCCCAACCAGCAAGCAGGGAACTGGACCCAGCTAGCAAAGGGGAGCTAGACCCATATAACCCGTAGGTATGAATGATGGTTTGAGCTACACAGTCCAGGCTAATGTTTTACTCTCATGCTAAGCCTTGTTCCCTATCCCGACAAGTTTTAAATATATATATAAAATTGTGTGCATTGATTTTGAATGGTTTTGAACTGATTTAATCATGACATTACTTTATCCCTTCCCTGAGTTACATGCTAGCGCTTACCCCGCTAACCGTCTTCAGACGCTATATCCTCATGCGATGCAAGAACCAAAGACACTTCTGTTTTTCCTGAGCAGTGTTAGGTGATCCCTTCGATATCCATATTTATTTATTTTTTAAAAACAAAAGTAACGGGAAATGTTTTTAAAAAAACAAGTAGTTTTGTTTTTTAAAAAATAGCACAAAAAAAAACAGTATGTCTTTAATAAGCAAAAAAAAAAAAAAAAAACACCTGGACGAATTGGCCAAAGATTTTTCCTAACATTTCTCAACCATTTTAGCCTAGCATCTAAGTGTTGCAAGTAATAAAGTAGGAAGAGGCCATTTAAGTAGTAAATTTGGCCGAGCAGCCATTTTAAGTAACAAAGTTAGACGAGAGGCTACTTTAAGTAATTAATTAAAAGATGGGTTATTTCTTATATAAACTTTAACACAAGGAACATTTTATATAAATGTTTCTTAAAAGAAAAAAAGAGTAATATTATATAAATTTTGCATAGAAACAAATAACGTATACGTAGACCACATTTTAGGACTCCACCCAGAGACTAGGGTGTCAACGTCTCCATTTATATATACTTACTAGTTAGTAATAGCTCGTGCTAGCACGGATCCAATGATAAAAGATTCTTGTTAGCTAAACGCATATATTATTTACATATAAATATATATGGTTGACAAGCATTTGTTTACATTTGTGTTTATATCTGTGACTACATTATTTACATTGCACATCTACACAATATTCTATTTACATAGTATTGCATTTGCCTTCTTTGTAGCATCTTAGCAACATTTGGCAAAAAATAACTCGAAAAAAAAGGAGAAATAAATTCAGATTCAATCCAGGAGAATTTAGTAAGTAAACAAGACTATTTTGAAAGGTTAAAAAGTCTACCGATCTTAACCAATAGACTAATTTAACATATCACATAATCTTAGCCAAAAGCTCGACAAAGGTATGCAAAAACATCTTTCTTGTTTTTGCATACCTACAGTTCTTTCTTGTTTTTTCTCATATTTATTTATAAAACAAAAAGTAAAATTGTACATAAAAAAGGAGTTAGAAATTGCTCCAAGAATATTGAATTTAATGTCCAAGAAAAGCTTGTCCAATTTATGTCTCCTGCCAAGCTTGGAAGTTGAAACTTTGGCCAAGAAATTTTATTGATGATCGTTAAACAAGCTCACATAAAATGCCAACTGAAAAATTCCATTGTGTTCATGCTCTTTTTCTCATTTTTTCTTGTACTATCTTCTTACTCTTCACATAATTCATTGCTACGGGTGTTTTGTAAGAAACTCCTAGCCTACATAAAGCTAATTGAGTTTAAAGTGTAAATATAATCATCTTAAATTATGGTAAACGAAGAAAACAAATTTAAATGGATCGATGAAGCAGATACTATCAGTTATTGCATCTGAAACTGTCATTGAAGTCGGTGATTAGGCTGAGCAAACCTATAGGAAGTTACTAATAGGATGAAAGCAGTTTTTATGGTTCATTGAACAACTTGTAGAACAAAGTAAAGAGTCGAAAAAGTTGGGAGATGTATAAGAAATATAATGAAGGTTTAATTCATGAAGATTTCATTATACAACTGAAGCACCACAAAAAGAAATAGATTAAACCCAAAAAAGAATAAAAATCAAATGAAAAATCTGATTCATTGAGGAATTTTCTCAAACATTGACAGGCCGAAATATATATTAAATCGTATGTGCACTAAAGCCGATACTCTCAAGCGAAAACAAAACTATGTAGCATAATATTAAGGCGAAACACTTCAGTTTACAACAGATTCAACTTTAGGGCTACACACTTCAAAGCACAATGGATTCAATTAATAACAAAATCAAACACAATCAAAATGATAAAGTAATAAAAGAAAATTCCAGTATAGATATACAAAAAGAATATATCTAAGTTTCTATAGACCCAAATATTAATGAGATAGCAAAGAATTTGATGCATAATACCAAATAAAGCTTTAAACTAAAATAACGTTGTTTAACTTTAATAAAAGGGAAAAACCTAGGGATAACGGTATTGAGAACTCCCGAATCTGATTGTTTGTCTATCTTCTTTGACTTTGTTATGGAGTAACAACGATCCTCTACTAACTACTTTAGTAGAGGTCCAATTGAAACTTATCTAAAAAAAGGATAGGGGTGATAAAGAAGGTAAATTCAAAAATTTTATTCAAACCCCATTATAAGCATGCACACACACACAAAAGAACACATTTTTCATCTTCATATGAAAGACCTAGATGAAATTCAATTTAAACTTGTCAGAAGAAAAAAAAAGAAGAAAAGAAAAACATAGAGAAGGTAAAAAGGGGGCGAAATTTCATTCAAACCTCTGGTAAAGTATGAGGAACAACAACTTTATTATCTTTCATTTGACGATCTTTTCCTTTTTCTACCTGATAATTACTCAGTCAAAAACTCCACCAAAACTCGTCAAAAGAGATGATAGAACATAATGAAATTGATCCTCCATTCTGTTGATGGAATTGTATGTTAGAAAGGAGAGGGTTATTGATAGATGTTGTCACGTTGATGGAATGACAAATAAGAGCTCTTTGTGGGAGTCGGCTGTTCAATTGCAGGGGTAAAGAGAGGTGGCTGAAGAAACATGAATAGCCAACAGATACTCCGCTAGGTGACGGAATGAGTGAATCGTTCTTGATTCTAAAATTATAGTCTTGAAGCTAATGTGTTGAAAGTAAACCTCTTCTCTCTCTATATATAAAATAAATACATAAAGTAGTCACTAAAATTATTTTAGATTTTTAAAATTTGCGGGCATTCTATTATTTTATTGAATAATTTAAAAATAAAAATATATCTAAATATAATTATGTTGAATTAAAATTTTATTTAAAATTAAATTTTATATACTTTTTGATAAAAAAATCAAATTTTCATAACTTGAAAAAAAAATAGCAGAAGTAAGTAATGAATCGAGTACAAACTTAAGGTGAAAGAACTTGAAAAACGAGGGAAAAGAAAGAAAAGAAAAAGAGAAGTAAAAAAATATTGAATAAATGAAGGAAAATGGTGAAGAGCTGGATGAAGAAGATAAGACAAAAAAATAATTAAAAAATAAATTGAAATTAATAAAGTAATTAATAAACATTTCTAATCAAACAAATGTTATTCTTTTTCTAAAACTGCATTTTACTTGTTACACACACTATTGAAGAGTGAAGTACACTCTCCATGTCATGTGGGGTACAATAATCTTTATAAGTTTTATGGGGTAATAAAATTCCCGCAAATTTAAAGTGTTTTTTTTAAATTTGATACAACTTTAATTATATCTTCATGTCTTTGGTTATATATATATAATTGGTAATAGAATTTTTTTAAAAGAACTCCATTATTTTGAGAAAAAGAAAGAGAGAGAAAAGATATGTTCGGTAGGAAGGAAAATATTTTTTTAAGAAAATATAAGTGAGTTCAACATTTATATTTTTGTGTTCGATATGTAAGCAAGAAAATACTATCATAAAAACATTGGGACCCTAAAAATATTTGTGTATATTCATAATTTAAATAAAAAACCGAAAAAGTGATACTTGAGAAGAGAAAAAAGGAAGAGAAAGAGAATTTGTTTGATTAAGTTTGATACGACAAGTAATGGTTCGGATCTTGTTGGATATGGATCTTTTGTTTGAAGGTAAAAAATATTATTCTAAAATTACTTATAAGGACTATAAATATTATCATATTATGTTAATGAATAGATATAATGTGATGGTATCATGAAGAACTTAAGAGTGTTAGAATGAAGGATCAAAACAGATCTCAATGAATATGAATCGAATTATATTATGGAAAAATAAAAGAAAAAGGCTAAAATGAAATTACAAAAAAAAATAGAAAAATATAAAAGGAAGTAGCCAAAATGAGTTGAAATTAGATTAAAAGGGTATTTTGGTGAATTAAAGCTCCCGTTATGCTCCGGGTCTGAGGAAGGGTCCGACTTCAAGGGTCTACTGTACGTAGTCTTACTTTACATTTTTCTTAAAGGTTGTTTTCAAGGCTTGAACTAATGCCTTTCTCGTCACATGACATCAATTTTACGAGTTATCGTAAAACTTTCCTTCAAGATTATGAAGTTAGATTATATTGAGAGAAAAAAGAATGAATATGGAGGGGGGGCAGGGGGGAGAGCGGGGAGAATAGAGAAATAAATGAGAAAAAAAGAAAAAGAAAAGGAGAAAGAACGAAAAAAGAAGAGAAAAGAGAGAGAGAAAATTAAAAGTGAACGATAATTAGTATTTTTCTGCTAGTTACTCTCGTATATTCCTCTAGAAAAAAGAGCATAATCCAATATGATATCGATAGAAGGTATTATAATATACCGACAAGATATCACAAGGGAGTATTTCTATAATTAACTGGGAAATTATTTTCTACGAAGGAATATTTATTTATAAATAATTTGCTCCAAAGGGACAGCTATGTACTTGTACCTATAATATTCAATATAATTAATTTAGTAAAATGTAAGTAAAACATTTCCCTTTCATAAAAACTTGATAACATTGAAAGGGAATTTATGTGCAAATACAAGTGTAGAATGTCATCTGTTAGTTCTACTATATTATTATATATTATATATTTTTTATATATATAAGCGTCAGTTAGCTGACAGTTCAAGCAGGTAGCTGACGGTTGTCATGTCTGTTTTCAGTTGTTTGCTTGTTCTGTGATTTTACTATATCATTCTTAGTTAATTATTATATGCCATTATGTATTAGAAAATTAATAATATTTAATAAAAAAGTTAAAATAGACATTATGACATGTTTGCTTTAGTTGCTTCAATAATAATTTTACTGTGTCATCCCTAATTAATTATTATAAGTCATTTAAATATTAAAAAATTAATAATATTTTAAAAAAAGTAAAATAGACATAAAATGATTAATTAACTCTTGATATTATAAATTAATTTGTCTTCTTATATGAGAATCATTTAAATTTTTTTCACAAATATTTTTATAGCATTTTTGTTATATCACTTTTAGTTAGTTATTATGAGTCATTTAAGACATGTCTGCTTCACTACTTCAATCGTGATATTTGATTGACTCTCAAAATTATATCAGTGTTGCTTAAATTGAAATAGAAGAAAAAGTATTATAAATCACAATAGTTAAAAATTAAATTATTTTAAAAATATAATTGACTATCAATGCCACAAAAGTTTGAAGAAGGAGAGTATTATAAATTACAATAGCTAACAATTCAAAATAATAAATTACAATGCCAAAATAATTATAAATTAAAATAGCTAGCAAATTAAAAAAAAACTAAAAATGTAATTAACTATCTAAATTGTATTTGTCTCACATAAATTGAGATTGAAAAAAATAACATATGTGGTGTACCTAGTTTTGTATTTATTATATAATTTAGGTACTAGGAGTCTCTTGGGGCACTTTGTTAAAAGTGACAAAAGAGTTTCAAAATGAGGTGTAGGTGACTCAAGTCTTAATAATTGAGTGGAGGAGACAATTATTTTATCATTGATTAAGAAAGTTGGGAAAGTTTTAGAATAGTCCACAAGATTTTAAATTTACACTTTGATTCAAATGTTAACCTAATATAACAGGAAATGGAGGAAAAAAAGGTGCACTTCTCTCTCTTCTCATCCATTGTTATTTTCTCTCTTTTAGCAATTTTTGTTGTTCATTATTGCTGCTGCTTTATTTATCATCTTCAGCTTCATTATCATCATCTTATACTTCATTATGTTCTTCATCTTCTTCTTGTTGACCACTATTGTTGTTGTTGTTGTTACCGTTACTACTGCTGTTTGACCAATTTCGTAGGTGAAAATTTATTTGGTACATCACTTTTCATTTTGGCATTACTTCATAGGAGACTTTCGTAAGTCAAATTATGATTTTTAGTTGAATTTGTCATCTGGGTAATTACTATTGTACTACTTTTTCAACAATAAATAGCATGCGAACATGAATGCAACATAAGACCTGTCTGTTTAAACAGGTCACTTATTTGTTGCAACAGATGAGCCATCTGTTGCAACGAAAGAATCGTATGTTGGATTCATGTTTATGGTTATATAGTGCCGTAACATGAATCCAAAAGATTGGTCATCTGTTGGAACATATGATCCATCTATTGCAATAGACTAGTTATCTGTTGCAATATACTAGTTATCTATTGTAAAAGACTAGTTATCTATTACAATAGAGTAAATATCTATTGCAACATATTAGAAACCTATTGCAACAGAACCTGAACTCGATTCTAACAAACGCGTCGTCTATTGCAACAGGTAAGTCATTTATCGCAACAGGTTAGTTATCTGTTGCAACATGTCACTCATCTGTTGGAATAAGCTTCAAAGGTTTTTTAGTAATGTAACATCTATTCCAACAGGCGCTTCATCTATTACAACAGATGTATAGTCTATTGACATATGATTCAGCTGTTACAACAAATGACTTATCTGTTAAAATCAACTTTAGGAGCATAACATGAATCTCAACAGGTAAGTAATATGTTGCAATATATTTTTCACCGGTTGCAACAGATTACATATCGTTGGGGTTCATGTTACGACATTATGAAATCACTATTAATTTTATTATGATATCATTATTATCTTTTTTTTTAACAAATGACTTTATTTAGGTACCACTACTGGAGGGATCAATAACAATAGGGATGGATTGTCATGGTCAATGGATCAAGAAGAGCAATCGATACATAGAACGTTGGAAGGAGGGTGAAATCCAAGAGACAATAGCTATGACAGTCTAAAGTGATGTTTTGTATGATGATTTTGTGAACTTAATCATTAGCAATTGTGTACTGAATTGTCAGCCGAAAAAACTCGTCATTAGCTATATGCACAGCTCCTTTGAAAATCAGAGGGTATTATCTTTCAGGATAACCGATCATGTTCGATTGCGTGCTTATCTTAGTGATTCAGCCAGGCTAGTGTTAAGGATGTACGTAGTTGAAAAACCGAGAGAGAATGAGAATCAAAATTTAGAAGAAGAACAACAACAAGACATCTTTGATGATGAGTTGGATGATTTGGACATAAATATTTTAGATAATGATCAAACACCTACGCCCATTACTGCGAGCAATACAGTGGGCAGCACTTCTCAATCGACATAATCTGGCAATAGTCAAGATGACGAGACTGGCTTTTACAAGGGAATGTCATTCAAGGGTAAGTATGAACTATCTACTTCTTTATTTATTGCTTGCATGAAAAAAAGATTTTAGAATAATGAAGGTGATTAATTCGAGCAAAGTTTTTTGCTTCAGATGTGCTAATTCGAACTGGAAGTGATGGTTAAGAGCAGTGAAGTACTTAAGTTCTGACAGATTCATCATTCATAAATATAAAAAGTATCACACATATGGTTCGGAGCATATTTTGGGCAAAAATCCTCATACCACGACAAAGGTCCTCAACAATATTTCAAGAATAGATTTCCCAATGTCAAAGACACTTCTACAAGGGATATGCCCAATCAACTCCTAATAGAAGTGGGTGTCATGGTCAGTTATTGAAAGATATATATAGTCATAGGAATTGCCAAGGACTTGGTTAAGGGGACACATGAGCACGGGTATGCAGCCCTCAGTGTCTATTGTTACATGCTTGAGTCCACAAATCTCGAAAGTAAGACAGCCTTGCATGTTTATGAAAACGGAAGGTTCAAGTACTTTTTTTTATCCTATGGTACTTGGATCAAGGTTTTTAACAGTTGAGAAAAGTCATAGCCATCGAAGGAATCTTCTTGAAGAGCAGGTATAATGGAGGTTTGCTAGTAGTTATGGCGCAGGATGCGGAGAATCACATATTTTCTGCCGCTTTTTGTGTAGCGGACAAGGAATATGATGTCTCTTATGGATTTTTTTAACTGATGCAAAGCAGCATCGAAGATACCGAAGAGTTTTGTTTTGTTTCGGATAAGCATCTAAGTATTCCAAAGATGGGTTCAATTTTCTACACTTCAACTCACTTTGGATGTTGCATAATGCATCTTGGAGATAATATTCGAAACAACTTTTACAATGAAAGGGCCGTGACCCTTTTTTATAGAGCAGCTAGAGCATATAATAGAGAGGAGTTTTTAGACTATCTCAATCAAATAACGGATATACATCCTAAGGCAGCAGAACATCTCGTATGTGTCAGTTTCGAGAGATGGAGTCGGGCATTCTGTTCGGCAAATAGGTACATTCTTATGAATTTAATATATTGTCTGAGTTACAAATTTAGTATGATGTCATACTAAGTGATTATTTTGTATAGGTATAATATTATGACATCAAATATAGTTGAATCGGTGAATTCATTATTTGGTGATGAAAGAGAATTTCTCATCGTGGCTCTATTTGATATAATAAACCAGAAGTATGGCAAATTTTTTTATGAAAGGCATGTAAAGTTCGAGAATGCAGGAACCATATTTATTCTAGAAGCAAAAAAAATAATATCAACGAACGTCAGTCTGGAGAATAGGTTATTTGCTCATCACATAGAAGATTACGGTCATGGTGATGTTGCCACGGTCAATCTTCAAATAAGATCTTGTACTTGTATAGTTTTTAACTTGGATTAAATACCATGTCCGCATGCTATGACAGCTCTTCGAGCTCAATACGATGCATAATATAGAACTAAAATTTATGAGTTCTCCTCTCCATATTATTTGGTGGAAAAATATATAATGGCATATAGTGAGAATATTAATTCGGTGCCTCTCAAAGAATCTTGGGTTATTCCTGTAGAGGTTTTGGGGAGATTAATACCTCCTCTGTATATTGACCTAAGCACTATCAAACCGGGAAGAAGGTCATATAAGAGGAGGCGTGAAGTTGGAGAATCATTTTCATTAAGAAAAAACAAGTGCTCCGTATGTAAGAACACTGAGCATAAAAAAACTACATGTCCGGATCATAATCCACCAAGATCGTTGTAATAGCAAAATCTCATGTTGTTGTTTATTATGGAGTTTTATATATTTAAGTCATTGTTGTAAACATAAGTGTTATCATTTATTAAATAAAATATCTTTTTTAATAACTTGTGCATCAATAAAAAGAGGCAAAACAGGAACTAATTATAGCAGACCATAAAATTATTTTCAATAGATTACCCATCTGTTGCAATAAATAAACATTAGATAGAAGAACACAATACAATTCATCAAACTAGAATGTTGTAATGCCCCAAATCTGGTACTTGGAATGCTACACGGTGCTCATGACCTCGAAAGATCACAAGCTAACCCATGACTGATATCTGTACCTGTATACTGCATAATATACTGTATAATGTGGAAACATGAACTGAAAGGCCATAAGGTAAAAAATTGAGAAATAATATCTAATAAAATATGACATCTGGACGGGGTATGAAATACCCAAAACTAACTGAAATAAACTATCTACACATACTGTAGTCTGAAAAGCCTCTAAAATATGACTGTCTGAATAAAGAGTTGATGGGACATGTCCCCAACTAACTCCAACTAATAAATTAATTAATGAGATAATAAAGAAATGGTTATGTCCTCGAAATATGAGGACTCACTGCTAACTCTGACTTCTGAGACTGGAATACTAATGATGCTTTGGAGCTCGCATCTCTGAACCTATGGTATAAGACACCATAGCGCAAATGCGTCAGTACTTTGAATGTACTGATATGCATGTGAGGTAGGATAAATACATGGGGTTCATATGCATGAACAATACTGACTAACTGACTAATATGAATATGGGAATGCATGCATAAATACATAGTAACTATAACTGAGATCGTGATAACATAAATTTATAGATAACTAACATGAATAATAACTAAGTTCTAATGACTGATATAACTGATAACATGAGTGACTGTATCTGACACTCCTAAATCTGATGGAACTAGCTGAGCTCCATACTGTATCTGAGTTGACTGTATCTAACATTCCTAAATTCTATAAAACTATCTGATTTCTTTTACTGATACTGATACTGAAACAGTGGGAAGTAGTTATCTAACCGATATGCCCCTAATACGCTATTATGGGTAAGTTGGGGTCCAATTAATAACCCTAATTGAAAGGGTGTTAATACCGCGCCACTGGTAAGTACAATCTGTGAGTAACCCTCATATAATAGGTAACTCTAGTGAGAACGGTGGAAACCCTCATATAACAGGTTTAGCAACCTCATCTACCCTCATATAGCAGGCTATGATGTCTCAACCTATATTGGCTACATAGTTCTGGAATGCAAGGATTGCTTCTAAGAATCATACCCTCATATCACAGGTGAGTTCCCATCCTTGGGTTCAATCGATGCTAATTTCTACTCCCATATGAATAGAAACTTAACATGATAAACTGAACTGACTGGACTGAGTTAACTGAACTCCGTTGACTTACAAAATATTACTAAGTTCTGATAACTAACTTAGATTTACTTAAGTTACTAAGTTTTCCTAAGTCATGAAACTAACTGAATTCTATTGAACATAGCTTGACTGATAGTATCTTGAGAACATAACATAGGCTCTAGGCACACAGCTAATTGTCGAGTACAAGTACCCCCAGGACTCGATGGAAAGAAACTGACAAAGCATGATTTTCTTGAATACATGACCAACATCACAATCCATAATTCATTTATTAAGGCATTTCTTTAAACATGTGATATGCATAAACTTGTACATACAGGAGGATTGCATAATATCATACTAGTTGGGAACTTTTCCTTCGCATAGGCATTTAATCAAACATACGGTAAGCATAGTATATGTAGACAATATTGTACAATAAATAAACATCATGATTTAACTCCAATTTTATCATCCAAGGGTTTAATCATAGGTTCACATGAATCTACACCTATACTAATCAATTCCACATAAAATTGATTACCCAACATGGATTAGAATTCAATTAGTCATTATCAACATAAACAAAAGCAAACCCAACATGAAATTCATAAAGAAATCCATACGCTTGAACTTTGAAAAGAGATTCTTGGGCTTCATAGACGAAAGGAGTCCATGACTGAACACTATGCATACCTGGTAATGAGTTTCTTGAAGTTTTTGAACTTGAAGAATTTAAATCCTTTAGTTCTTGAAGAATATTTGAATTTTGTTGCTTAAGGATTGCTCTTAGGAAGAAAACCCCAATTTTAATATTATGTAAGAATAATGAAATTATGAGCCTTGGTCGGATATTACTAGGTATATAAATGGGTGGTAAAATACCAAAAAACCCTTTAAAAATGACTTAAAAATAATTGAACGGGATATGTGATAGCTCGTGCGAAGGCCCATTACTGGATACGGTTCATCATTTTGACCGTCGTAGGTGGACCAGGATAGGGACTGACTACCTAAATAGCAACAGCTTGGGCGATGGTCCGTCTCAAGTTCGACGGTCCGTCAACCTATCCATCGCACCTTATCCAGAAGGTTGTCATACTGCCTTGGCTGCAATGGTCCATCACTAGATCAGCGGTCTGTCAATCTAGCCGTCGCACCTGGGCAATTCTAACAGCTCTCAGTAAAACGTCTATAACTTTTCACTCCAATACCAGATTTAGACGAAATTGGTATCGTTGGAAAGCTAATTCAATTTCCTACGTGATAAAAAGTGAAAATATTAAAAATTCCATGTGTACAAAAATGTATTCCTATTTCAAATCAAGTTTCTAATATTATTAAGACAATTCTAAGCTAAGAAAAAGTATGGGGTATTACAATATCTCCCTTTGAGAATATTCTTCCTCGAATGAGACTGAGAGAGAGGGGAGAATATAAACTAACACATATACTAAACACAAAAAATTGGAACATTACTGACATGACTGATAACTGAACATATCATACTGAACATGCATATCTGATGCATGCGTAACTGATTTGTGAATGCATAACTGAGTGTTGTGATGAACTAAATTTCTCACAATGAGAATGCATGCTTGATGTATAATTATATAATTGAAATGATACATGAATGCATGACTGAATATGCATTGGTATTTAATACCAAATTTGTAATGAAATCCTAAACATGAACTGTATACTAAGCTTGTAACTGAAGTCTGAACATGAAACTGAAAAGATTAAGAAGAATTGTTACCTTGAGCTTAACCTGATTTGGCGGAGAAGAGGTGAGAATACTTGGTTCGCATATCTTCTTCTGCTTCCCAAGTAGCTCTCTCAATGGATTGATTTCGCCAAAGAACTTTGACTAGAGGGACTTCTTTGTTCCTCAGTCTACGAGTATGATAATCTAGGATTTCGAGTGGAATCTCTTCATAAGAGAGGCTATTCTGAAAATCTATGCTCTGAATTAGGACTATAAATACTGGATTACCTATGCAATTCTTGAGAAAAGAGACATGGAAGACTGGATAAACTGATGCTAGATCTAAAGGCAATTCGAGCTCATAGGCTACCTTGCCAAGACGACTGAGAATTTTGAAGGGACCGACATATCAGGGACTAAGCTTTCCCTTCTTGGCGAATCTCTTTACTCCCTTCATGGGAGAGTTCTTTAGATAGACATAGTCACCAATCTCGAACTCAAGATCCTTTCTACCTATATCTGTATAAGACTTTTATTGGCTTTGAGAAGACCGAAGTCTTTCTCTAATCAACTGGAATTTCTATAAGGCATCGAATACTAAGTTAAGCCCTATGACTGAGGCCTTACTAACTTCGAACCAACTGATTGGAGATTTGCATCTCCTACCATAGAGAGCTTCGAATGGATCCATCTTAATACTGGAATGATAGCTATTGTTGTATGCAAACTCAATCAAAGGCAAGTGGTCATCCCAAATACGCTTGAAATCAATTGCACACGCCCTTAGCATATCTTCTAAAGTCTAAATGGTCCTTTCTGGTTGACCATCTGTCTAAGGATGAAAAGCTGTACTGAGATGAACTTGGGTACCAAGACCCTTTTGGAATGCTTTCTAGAAATAAGAGGTGAATTGGGTACCTATGTTTGAGATAGTGGATAATGGAACACCATGAAATCTAACCAAATCTCTGATGTAGAGTTTGGCATAGTCCTTGGCTAAATAAGAGGTATAGACTGGAAGAAAATGAGCTGATTTGGTCATCTTATCTATAATGACCCAAACTGAATCATGCTGATGATGGGTATGAGGAAAACCCATCACGAAGTCCATGTTCACAACTTCCCACTTCCAAGTAGGAATACTGAACTCCTGTATGAAACCAGTAGGCTTCTGATGCTCTATCTTAACCTGCTGACATATAGAACACTTAGCAACAAACTCTACAACATATCTCTTCATCCCATTCCAATAATAGATTTTCCACAAGTCGCGATATATATTTGTGGCCCCTGGATGAATAGAGTAGTGCACACCATATGCTTCTGCAAGAATTCACTGCCTTAAGTCATCTACACCTGGAACACAAAGATAACCTTGATAATGCAGAACACCATCTCCCCCTTGGGAGAAAACCTCTAATTTTTTATCCTTGACTGACTCTTTCAACTTGGCTAAACTGGGGTCTCTATCTTGCTTTTCTTTTACCTCAAAAACTAGAGATGATTCTGAACTACTCTGAACCCATATGTCACCCTCTTCTATATCGACTTAACGAACACCTAGTCTGGTAAGCTGATGGATTTCTTGAGCTAACTTCTTATTACTGTACTCAACATGAGCAACACTACCCATAGACAGTCTACTAAGAGCATTAGCCACAATGTTGGCCTTGCCCGGATGATAAAGAATAGTAATGTCATAATCTTTCAAGAGCTCTAACCACTTTCTCTAATGAAGATTGAGATCTTTCTGCAAAAATATATTCTGGAGACTCTTATGATCTGCGAACACATCTACATGAACACCGTGTAGATAATGCCTCCAAATCATTAAGGCAAAAACTACGGCTACTAAGTCAAGATCATGTGTAGGATAATTCTTGTCATAGGGTTTAAGCTGTTTGGAGGCGTAGGCTTTGACCTTACTATGTTGTATGAGAACACAATCCAAACCTACTCTGGATGAATCACAATACACTATGAAAGTATCTAAACCATCTAGAAGAGCTACGACTGGAGCTAAGGTGAGTCAAGTCTTCAACTCCTGAAAACACTTCTCGCAAGGATCTGACCACTGAAACTTGACTTTCTTCTGAGTTAATCTAGACATAGGGGATGCAAAAGAAGAAAATCCCTCAACAAAATACCTATAATAGCCAGCCAAACCCAAGAAGCTCCTGATATCTGATGGAGAGATAGGTCTGGGCCAATTTCTTATCGCTTTGGTCTTTTGAGGATCTAATCTATTGTCATCACCTGAAATATATGGCCAAGGAATACTACTGACCTTAGCCAAAATTAACACTTACTGAATTTGGCAAATAGTTGATGATCTCTGAGAGTCTGAAGTATGATTTTGAGATGGTCTGCATGATCATACTCACTGCGGGAATAGACTAGAATATCATCTATGAAGACTATGATGAATATGTCTAAGTACTGCTTGAACACATGGTTAATCAAGTTCATGAAAGATTTTGGGGCATTAGTAAGACCAAAGGACATAACCAGAAACTCAAAGTGACTATACCGAGTACAAAAGGCAGTTTTTTGAATGTCACATTCTCTAACTCTGAGCTGATGATAGCCGTATCTGAGGTCTATCTTAGAGAAATAGCTGGCACCTTGAAGTTGGTCAAACAAGTCATCGATTCTAGGAAGGGAATACTTGTTCTTGATCATGACTTTATTGAGTTAATGGTAATTAATACACAATATGAGAGAACCATCTTTCTTTTGGATGAATAAGACTGGTGCACCCCACGGGGACACACTTGGCCTGGTGAATCCCTTAGCTAAGAGATCCTTCAACTGTTTTTTCAATTCTCTGAGTTCTGCTGGTGCTATTCTGTATGGCGAAATAGATATAGGATGAGTATCTAAAAGAAGATCAATGTCAAAGTCTATTTCCCTTTTGAGAGAAATTCCTGAAAGATCTTCAGAAAAGACATCTGAATATTTATTTACTAATGGGACAGATTCAAGACTGGGAGTTGCAGAACTAGTGTCCTTAAATCAAACAAGATAATAGAAACATCCCTTAGATATCATTTTCCTTGACCGAAGGTAGGAAAAAAGCATATATCTAAAAGTGGATACACTACCCTTCCACTCTAGGACAGGTTTATTCAAAAATTAGAACTGGACTATTCAATTTCTGCAGTCGACTGTGGCATAGCAGGAATGAAGCCAATCTATGTTGAGAATGATATCAAAATCAGTCATCTCTAATTTGACTAAGTCTACTGAAGTGACTTTCTGAAATATCATAACCGAGCAGTTCTTGTATACCCACCAGGATATGATGGTTTTACCCATTGGGGTAGAGACTGAAAAGGGCTCTACTAGAATTTCGAGACTATCTCCAAAATCAACTGCTATATAGGGAGTAACAAAAGATAAAGAAGCTCCTAGATCTAGCAAAGCGTAAACATGCACATGAAAGATCTATAATATTCCAGTAACCACATCAGGAGAATTTTCTTGATCTTGTCAGAACTGAAGAGCATAAAGTCTATTTGGGCATTGCCCACTAGTAGTGCTGGAGGTGGCACCCTACTGGTTTGGGCGACCGAACTGAGTTGGGGAACAGTTTTGCTGGCCCTAAGGACCTGGCCGAGGACAGTCTCTGACTCTGTGGCCTGACTTGCCATACCCAAAACAAATACCACTACCAGCTCTACATATACCCTGATAGTGCTTGTCATAAGTCTGGCAAAGAGGATAGGTACGGGAACTGCTAACACTGCCCTGAGAATTAGATCCTGACACTTTATCTTTGTTACCCTCCCTGAACTTAGAAGCTGGAGCATTAGCTGAAGAAGGAGCTGGAATTGATGACTTAAGACGAAACTGAGAATGGCTCCCTCTTTCTGATTTGGGCTGAGCAAAGTTCAAACTACCTATCCTTGCTCTCTTATTTTGCTTCTCCCTCATCTTAATCTTTTGATCTTTTATCTGCTAAGTGTGAGTCATATTATAATGCCCCACAAAATCCACTTCTAGTCTGAGCCTTAGAGCGTATTTGGTAAAGCAAAAAATCCGAGTCTAAATGTTTAAGAAATATCTTCCCAAGTATGAAGTACTTTGAATCATGTGGGAATCTATTTGAGCATGAAGTAAGATCATATAGGTCCCCTAACTCAAGGACGAGTTGAAATCTTTCCTATCGTTCAAGTTTTAGTAACTATCAAAATTTAGGTCAACTTCAATCGACCATAACTCCTTGTATATATCGAATTAGAGAACCTACTATATATTAAATAAAATCTCTTTGAATTATATTTCCAATGATATCAATTTCGTCAAAAATCGATATTGGAGCAAAGAGTTATGCCCATTTTACTCCAGCATATCTGGTTGGGAAACTGGTGACGACAATTGTGAAAAGCTGTCACGCCCGTGACGGCCTATCACCAATGTTGTTATACCTGGGAAGATTTTTGACCCTGGTGATGACATTTTGTGATAAGCTGTCACACCCGTGATGGCCTATCACCAATGTCGTCAACCTTAATCAAAAACTCAAAATTTCACCCTTTTATGACGACAATTCCTAACGGCCTATCACCAACTTGACGGCTTTTCATAGATGTCATCAGCAATATTTTTCGATCAATTTAAGAGAATTTTTACAAGGATATTTGGGTCATTTCCTACATTTTGGAAGCCTCTATAAATATGAGCATTCATCTCCAAACCCTAATTTCTCCATCTCTTTCAATTCTCTAAAGAGAGTATATCTAGGGTTTCAATTCAAAAACCCTAATCTTCCAAAAATTCATTCATTAATCTTCAAGATTTCTTCAAGAATCAAGTTTCTCATAGTGTGGGCTTCAAGAATTATTTATTACAAGTGCTGATAGAGTCTCAAGCATTAGAATTTATTCAATTTTAAAGATTAAGGTATGTAGATGTTGATTCTTGGGTCCCTTTCATCCAAGAAGCTTAAGAACCCTTTTCAAAAATAAAATATTTTTATTTTTATGAGTTGTTAATGATTTGTATGAGTTTATATTGATGTTTAATGTGTTGTTGAGTTTTGATTTATGTTTGCCTCCAATGTTTATGAGCTTTGACCCTAGTATGTGGAATTAATGTGATGTTTGTGATAGACCTTCCTAAAGTTATTTTCTATGTGATGTGTTCTTGACTTTTGGGTGTAGAAATGATTGAATAAGTGAAGCATGTCCCCCATAGGTTTGACAAAGAGCATCGGTGAAGTATAAGGGCCATTATAGTATATTGAATAGGAAACCCCAAATTGTGAGTTAGTTTGTGCTTAGTGTTTTAATAAAATGCCCAAGTGAATGAATTATTCCATGGTAGTAGGAAATTTCCAAATAAGTGTGAGCTCGTGTATGTCTAGTGTTTTGTTGAAGGACCTTAGTGAACAAGTGGAGAGGTAATAGTAGTAATTTCCCCAATTATGTGCTCCTGATATATGCTGAGCTTTTAATACATGCCAAGTGGTTAGCAAGTAGGTTATGATGTGATAGTATGAAGTTTCCCCAAGCTTTGTGATATCCAAACATGTGTCAAGATTGATATAGGTATGAAATAGCTGAGGTAAAGCCTTACTGAATGGAGTACGATTTAGTAGCATGTTTCCCCTATGTTATTATATGATTATGATTTCGAGATGCCTAAAGTAACCCCTCGGCGACTATGAAAATGCTTTAATGATTATGAGATGCTTTGATGATTGTGATGATGCATGAACGATTGTTATGATATATGAATGAACGTGATGATGAATGAATGATTATGCTTTACTTTTATGTCATCGAGTCCTGGGGGTGTTTATACCTGACAATAGAGCTGTTGTCTAGAGCCCATGTCAGTTTCTCGATAATTCCAGTCGAGCCATGATTCTTAGAACTCAGTGAATTATAGAACTCTGTATCCTCAGATAAGTGCAGAACTTAAGAAAGCTCAGTAATCTCAGTTATCTCTATAATCTCTGTATCACTAGTAATCTAGCCTTAGTCATGTAATCAGCTCAGTTCTAATAGTATTCAAGTGATTTAATTATAATCTCAGAAGTGATTCGAGTAATCTATTCAAGCTTTGTATTGTCAGTTAGATACCATGATTCGATATCTTTTTCTTCAGATACAGAACTAAGTAATCTCAGCGTAGCTCAGTCAGATCTTTTGAGAAACATGATCAGTATCAAATTCAGCTTTGTCTAGTACGGTCTAAGAATCAACCCAGATTCTTTCAGTTGGGAGTAAGATTTAGCACTGAGCAAACCCAAGGATGGGAACTCACCTACTAGTAGAGGGTGTGATTCGTAGAAGCAATCCTTGCATTCCAAAACTGTGTAGCCAGCACAGGAAAAGGAGTCACCCGTTAAGCAAGCTTAATGTCCTGTTAAGGGTCACAACCAGAGAGCCTGACCTTAGAGAAAAGATAATTTCTTTACCCGTAGCACGGTATTGGCACCCTCCCAACCGGGGGTAGAGGTTGGACCTCACCTGTGGTAGGTGGGGGTATGTTCGTTAGATGACTACTTCCCACAGTTTCATTTTCAGAATCAATCTTCAGAAATCAGGATTGTGTGGTACAGTCATTTATCTCAGAGAGAAACTCAGATAGTTCCATTGATTTATGGACCATCCCATCAGATAGGCTTGGTTTTATATACAGTTGTTTGATATCATATTTAGAGATATGCTGCTAGACAGGCTTGATCATAGTATCAGATTTTTATTGAATATCTTGTCGTCAGATTCAGATATAATCATATTTCTTATCATTGATAAAGCTTATAAAGTAATCTGTTAGAAAAGTTGATCTCAGTCTCAGACCATGTTGACTATTCTTATTATCATAGCTAGAGATCTCCCGTCTGATAGGCTTGATCTCCATCTCAGCTTTTATTAAGTATTCATGTTGTCAGAATCAGACATGATCATACTTCTTATTATTGAGAATCTCTTCGAAATGATCTGTTAGAAAAGTTGATCTCTAATTCTGTCAGTCAAAAGCAGTAAGCTCAGAATTCGGTCCTTTATGTAAGTACATCCAGATCCTCAGTTATCAGTATCAGATGAGTCAGTGATTCAGTATCTTAGTGTTAGTAGTGAGTTCAGTCTGCAGTAAAGTAGTATCCGAGTTTCAGTGTCTAGAGTTGCGATGATTGTGTTCATGGTCTGTGCATTCATGTATGTGTTCTCATGCGGCATCTTTATGATTAATCAGTTTAGATATTGTCCATACATGAGCCCTTGCATTAGCCTACCCCGTCTACATACTCAGTACATTCCTGTACTGAAGTATTTGTGCTATGGTGTTTTATTTGACACCATAGTTTTAGAAGAACAAGATTCAGAGTATCCTCAGCAGTTCAGTCCCAGTCAGCGGCAATAATAGTGAGTCCTCTTTTTTTGAGGACGAATCTCAATTTACTATTATTATTTTAGAATTTTTTTTTTCAGTTGATGGAGTTAGTTGGGGACCTATCCCATCAACTCCACAGTTCAGACAGTTTAAAGGCTTTTCAGACGGATGTATTAGTATTCAATTTTTTGTATTATGAGTATTCATAGATGTGTTGAACCTTATGGCTAGTTTCCATATTTATTTTCGATATTATGCAGTATACAGGTACAGATATCAGTAAAGGGTTATCTTGTGGTCCTTCGGGGTCATAAGAACCGTGTGTCATCTCGAGATGGGATCTCGGGGCGTTACACATATGTCTGGATAAAGTTATGTCACTATTCAACATCACACATCTGTACTCATTGACCACATTATCATTCACCTTAGACACAAACTTACTCATCTTAGCCCTGTTGTCTATAACCATATGAGGGGCATATTAGGCTAATTGAGTAAACTTAATACTCATTCACCATCATGTTTCCGTACTTGAGGTTGATGAATTCTAACACCTTAGTTTTTCTCAGCTCTAGGGGAAAGAACCTCTCTAAGAATAAGGTGACAAACTTCTCCCACTTAATAGGCCCTGCATCATCTGGCCTTTTTGACTTCCACTGCTTGTACATTGTGTGAGCAATATCCTAAAACTGATATTCAGCTAGCTCAGCACTCTCAATAGCTGACACCCCCATAATGTTAGTAACCTTCTGAACTTAATCGATGAATTCCTGTGGGTCCTCACCTTACTTAGACCTGAGAAAGGATGGAGGATTTATTTGGGTGAAGTCCCAAATCCTGGATGCAGCTGAATTCACTACTAGGTTGGCTGGAATGGCAGTTGGTCGTTCATTCTGAGTAGCAACTGACTGGGCATGAGTAGTTAATGTAGCTCTGAACTCTGCATGAGAAACATGTTCGCCCAATGGTACTTCGGGCTGAGGGGATGACTGATTTTCGTTTCTTCTTTTTGGAGGCATGTTCTGTAGAAGAAAGGACGAAATAGATTGAATTGAGAGATTGACTTGAGATTATGCTCACTAGCATGACATGAATACTGAAAGAAAGGAAACTATTCCTAAAACATCTTATAGCCTCCTGCACATAAATGTGGCATGAAACACACCCATGTACAAGACTCTACTACATGTGGCTTTCAGACTTCCTAGGAAACTATTGAATCTTAGGCTCTGATACAAAGTTTGTAACGCCCCAAATCTGGTACCCAAAATGCTACACAGTGCTTATGACTCCAAAGGACCACATGCTAACCCATGACTGATATCTATACCTGTATACTGCATAATATATAGTATAATACGGAAATATGAACTGAAAGGCCATAAGGTCAAAATAGAGACATAATATTTGATAAAGATATAACATCTGGGTGGGGTATGAAATATCCAAAACTAACTGAAATAAACTATCTGCACATATTGTAGTCTGAAAATCCTCTAAAACATGACTATCTAAATAAGGAATTAATGGGATATGTCCCCAACTAACTCCAACTAATAAATTAATTAATGAGATAATAAAGAAATGGTCCTGTCCTCAAAAGATGAGGACTCACTGCTAACTCTAACTGCTGAGACTGGAATGCTACTGATGCTCTGGAGCTCGTGTGTCTGAACCTATAGTATAAGAATCCATAGTGTAATGCGTCAATACGTTAAATGTACTAGCATGCATGTGAGATAGGCTTAATGCATGGGGTTCATATGCATGAACTATACTGACTAACTGACTAATATAAACGTGAGAATGCATGCATGAATACATAGTAACTATTATTGAGATCATGATAATATGAATTTACTAATAACTAACATACTGGTAACTGAGTTCTGATGACTGATATAACTAATAACATGAGTGACTGTATCTGACAGTCCTAAATCTGATGGAACTAGCTATGCTCTATACTGTATATGAGTTGACTATATCTGACAGCCCTAAATTCTTTAGACGGTCTGTCAACCTATCCGTGGCATCTTATCCAGAAGGTTGCCGTACTTCATTGGCTATGATGGTCAAGGCGACGATCCGTCGCTAGATCAACGGTCCGTCAACCTGGTCGTCGCACCTGGGCGATTCTAACATCTCTTAGTAAAACGTCCATAACTTTTCACTCTGATATCGAATTTAGATGAAATTGGTATCGTTGGAAAGCTAATTCAATTTACCACATGATAAAAGTGAAAATATTAAAAATTCCATGTGTACAAAAATGGATTCCTATTTCAAAGTAAGTTTCTAACATTCTTGAGACAACTCCAAGCTAGGAAAAAGTATGGGGTATTAAAAATATGTTCCTCCAATAGATGACAAATCTGTTGCAACATATGAATAATCTACTAACAGAAACCCAATCGATGACCAATCTATTTCAACAAATGGTCTATCTTTTGAAAGAACTCAAAACTCTTGCTATTGCTACTAGATTCAAAATTGCTCCTTATGTTCAATCGTCGACATGTTTGTTGAGAAGAAAAAATAGATTGAATAAAAATTAAATAATAATTAAAATGCCAAAGTTGACCAAAAATAATTTTTTGGTTAAATAAAAAAATACATTACGTATAGATTCGATATAGAAAAGTTAAAATACATATGATAAAAGAAAAAACATAACCTAAATATTATTATTATTGTCAACCGGCTAAAGTCAACCGGCAGTAGCAGGGTCCTCCTAAGCCTGAGCATCTCTTCGAATATTCTTGATCTCACGGTGACCAACTCCCACTTCAGGTCATTAACCTACCTCTGAAGTTCCCTACGATGTTATGCAGAATAGCAATATCCCAAATAGGATCAGCCATATCTAGAACACGCATGAATTGACAAAAAATATAAACATAAAATTATAGAAAAAAGTCTAAATGTAATGCAAATTTACTACCAACTAGTAGATTTACACACAAAACAACACTTACCTCAACGAGAAAGAACTATGCTCTTTGAAGAGAAGTGGTTGAAGATGTAATACAAAAAGAAAAATGTAAGAAATAAATAAAATGGAGTATAATGAAGATTAATGAGCGATGTATTTATAGAGGATTGAATTTGAATGTGTTAGACAAAAAGGCAAGACTGTTCAGCCCTATTGTATTAATTACATTCAAACTACTAAATTTTTATTTTCTATGAAAAGTCATGAGTTTTTCTTTTATATTAAACTGCTCACCTTTTCAAAATGGTTTCTCTCTTAATAACAACTGTTATTGTTGAGTTGTTACAACGGATCATCCATTTATCGCAACAAATAACCCATCTATCGTAACAGATTTATCATCTGTTGTAACATATGGATTATCCATTGTAACAGATGGACCCTCTGTTGGAGGACATGTATTGATTTCTTCTAACAGTTGATTCATCAGTTGTAATAGTTGGGGAATTGGATTCATTAGTTGTTTTGAATGCGTTAGACAAAATGTCACGACTGTTCACCTCTTTTTAATAGCCATCACACACCTTAATTAATCAAAATTGGTGACTATTTTATTATATAAAATTAAAAAAATAGATTTAAAAATAAAAAGAGTGAAAATTCATGACTTATAGCACTTGCTTTTTCTTGATGGGCTTGTAGTCCTCTGACATTGAAGACGGTTACCCTTTGAGCCTCCGTAGCCTTGTACACTACTTAGCAATGGAAAGTGAAGAATAAACACTGTCTGACATTGATGGGGTAGGAAGAATAAAGTTTGTGCAGATGAATGGATCCACTTTCATGCGTGGGAGTTATGTATTATTTTAATACACATACTTTTTTTAGCTCAATTTAACTCCTAGAATGTCAAGGGTTAGCTCCAAAAATGAATAACCTTTGATACATATAGAATTTTCTAGTTCTAGACCCTATAGTGTGTAGAAAATTGAATTAGCCTTCCAAAAATACCAATTTCGCCTCAATCCAATACTCTGTTGTGAAGTTATGACATTTTTAGTAGAACAATACGGCATTTCGACAAGCACCGTGTCATGGTGAATGCCAAAATGGCAATTGTCGAATTTTAGTGGACCTTCGTGATTGGCCCATGTCACATTGAAGTCCCATTTTCCAATTGTCAATTTCCAGTAGCTCACCGTTATTGTGGTGCGTCGCGGTGATAGCCTAAACGATATTTCAATGTCTTACCGCGATATCTCCGCATCGTGTTAATTTTTTAGTTCCCAGTTGTCAAATTTCAGTAGGTAACCGTGATTACACCACATCGCGGTGAGTGGCCAAATCAAAAGTTTCTTTCTTTTCTAGTTCTGATTAAAATTTTAAAAGGGGCAATTTGGTAAATTCTCAAGCCCCCAATTCATGGATAACATAAGATTAAGCTCATTCTAGGTATTCTATGCCCACTTTTAATCAGTTTTCTCTCAAATAAAACCCAAGAGCTCAAAACTTACTCTCCAAGAAATCCAATTTCCTCCATTATATTTCCAAGATAGCTTAAAATTAAGAATTCTAAATTCAAGAACTTCAAGAGGGCATCTTCAAAAGCATAAATAGGAAATTCAAGATCAAGCCTTTTATTCAATTTCATCGATTAAGAAATGTGGGGTTTATGAACAAAGATATTCTTTCATCCTTGTGCCCAAAACTAGTTTTTAATTATAAATTTATATGATTTTGTATGAATATACATGAGTTTCAAATTAGTGTTCATACCCATTATTGTTATTTGCAAGATTATGAGATTTCAAGTGATATAGAAGTTGGATTGCATGTCTATTTTTGTATTTGCATAAGTATTGCAGTAAATTCTAGATTTTGAGTTGAATTATCAATATTTATATTACAATCATGAACATTATGATGTTTTAATATGAATTTGATGCATGGGTCATTAAGCCCTAATTGGATATTACAATTTCTAGATTGATTGTGCTATAAGCACCCTATGACGAGATTATTTTTAGATTTTTGATAAAGATTTAATCTTTTGATCTCGTCTTAGATATGAAATCCACTTTACAGTTTCAAAATACAGTTTAACTTAACAAGTATACAATTGGTTTTCATAATAAACCATTATACTAGATTTTAAAGTGGATTTCCAATAGAATGAGCATACAGATTAAAGGGAATAGTATTTACCACAAAGTTGGGTATGTTCACATGCCCCAGAACTACGATCCAACATAGGTTCAGATTATCAGATTATTCCTATTTCTATATGGATGACAGATAAAGATGTGATCACTTAGATTAGGTTATACTCCTTGGCAAGAGTATGACACCTCTCCCAAATGTGAGGTTTTCCCATAAGGGAACTAGACGTTGGACTCCATGATAGATCACATGGTTTATATTGGTTAGAAGAACCTCCCTGCATAAAAGAGTAACCTAACAGTAAAGACTTTTAGAATAGTTTTCAAAAGTATTTCCCTAATAGTAAAAGCAAATAAACAGCTTTTAGAAACTAAGTATAAAGGCTCACAATTTTATTCAGACATTTCTTTATATAAGCCTTTAGCTATAGATTTTAGCTTTCATATTTCAGATATAAAAGTGAGTCCTTTCTATACTTAGATAGCATGTTTTACAGACAGAACACTAGTACAACTTTTAGAACAAATGTTATAACTCACTAGATTTATAAAGTATGATTTACTACTTATGATTATGATTCTTAGTTTTCAGATATTCCAGCTTATGTGAGTCATCTACGTTTAGCATGCATTATTTTACAAATTATAATGATGTTGATACATTACTTTACTTGTGAATTCACCCCCATATACTCAGTACATTCTCAAAGTATTGATCCACATATCCGTCTATATGCTACAATATCTCATAATGTAGGTTTAGGTACTTAGTTCTAGCAGCGTGAGTGATTTCGAGTATCTCCTTCTACATCTTGACAGTTGGTGAGTACTCATTGTTTGGGGACTTAGTCTTTCAGTTTTTCAGCTTATTAGAATAGATGATTCAGTATTTTCAGACAGTTTGAGTCAACTGGGGGTTTACGCAGTGACTCTTTAGTTATTAGTAGTAAAGGCTTGTCAGACTACTATTTATGATTCAGATTATTCAGTATTAATTGTTCAAACTATTGAGTCTAGTATTTTCCAGAGATTTTATTGAGATATTCTCAGTTAGCTTGGACATATTTCCGAATTTAGAATGATTTTTATTTCTATATTCCTTTGTTATGAGATTCAAACTTAGTAGAAGACAGATAGGGTTAGGTTAAGGCTACTCATAGTCTTGAGCACCATGTGACATATCGAGATCCATTTTTTGGGCATTACCAACTTGGTATCAGAGACTAAGGTTATAAAAGTCCTAGAGAGTCATAAAAGTCACGTTACGTAGAGTCTTGATCACGGTTGTGAAGAACGGCACATTTATGAGCAAGAGGCTACGGGACATTTTTAGGAAATCATTTTTTTCATGATCTATCATGCTTACCATATCTCTATATACTTTTAACTCGTGCTCTTATATGACAGTTAAATATGCCTCCTCTCAAGCTAATACTCGTAGAAATAATTACCAGCCACCCTAGTTTGATAATCCTCTAAATGAGAATATATCCCATGCTAAATTTTGGACTGCCTTTCTGGGATTGGCGCAGGCAGTGACTACCAATGCTTAGGGAAACCATCAGGCGACAATCCTTTTTCAGCAGAATGGTGATTTAGCAGCAGCTAAAATTCAAGACTTCATGAGAATGAATCTTTCAGAGTTCTTTGGATCAAAAAAAGCTGAGGACCCACAACTTTATTTAGATGAGGTAAAGAAGATCACACAGATTATGTATATTTCTGAGGCAGAGAGTGTAGATTTAGCATCCTTTAGATTGAAGGATGTAGCATATGTTTGTTGGCTATGTGGAAGAATAGTAGAGGTAAGAATGCAGCTCCTATGAATTAGCAAGTGTATCAAAATACTTTTCTAGACAAGTTGTTTTCATGTGAAATGAGAGAAGCTAAAGTAGAAGAGTTTATGAACCTAAGGCAAGGCTTAATGACTGTGAAAGAGTACTGCCTCAAGTTCAACCAGTTGTCTAAGTATGCCCCTAATACTATGATTAATCCTAGGGCAAGTATGAGTAAGTTTGTTACTGGAGTATCTTGTTTGGTAGTCAAGAAGTTTAGGACTCTATGCTTATTGGGAACATGGATCTTGCTAGGTTGATAATTCATGCTCAACAGATTGAGGTAGATAAGTTGAGGGGAGGAGATAGGGGAAATAAGAAGTCTAAAACTGAGCAGTTAAGTATGGCCAAATAAAGTATGAGAGGGAGAATCATTTGCAGTCTCAAAATTGTTCATCTATGCCAGTGCTATCTTCAGCTAGTGCTCCCACTCTCAGAGCTAGAAAGGAGCAGTAGGGTAAGATTTCTATGTCCAGATCTCAGAATAGTGTGAGTGGAAATCCCAGTTATCCTTTATGTGCTAAGTATGGTAAAAATTATCCTGGTGAGTGCTCTTTGGGACAGAAGGGCTATTATGGTTGTGGTAAATTAGGTCATGGAATCAAAGAGTGTCTACATGCTAAGTAGGGAAATAGGGATGTTCGTCCCCAGACTCAGGCTACCAGCACACCAGCTTCTCTAGGTTGCCCAATCCCTTCTCAGGGCGCACCATCCAGTCCGGTGGCGGTTAGTGCCAAAATTAGTTTTATGCTTTACCGTCCTATTAGGAGCAAGAGAATTCACTAGATATTATTACTGGTATACTTCATGTCTTTCATATTGATGTTTATGTGTTCTTAGACCCCAGGTCGAATTTTTCTTATGTTACCCCGTTAGTTACAGTGAATTTTGAAATAGGTCCTAAAAAGATCCCTGATCCCTTCTTGGTTTATACCCCAATGGGTGAGTCAGTATTGCCTAACAAATCTGTAGAAAGTATCCTACCACTGTCCTTCTTAAAATCATGTTAGCAGACTTCATAGAGTTAGGTATGGTTGACTTTAACCTTATTCTTGTTATGGATTGGCTCCATTCCTATTATACATTCATAGATTGTCGTAATCGAGTGATGAAGTTTTAGTTTTCAGATAAGCTAGTCTTTGAGTAGGAAGATAATTCAATGTCTCCCAAGAATCATTTCATATCCTATATTAAAGACAGAAAGTTGATTTCCAAAGGGTGTATCTATCATCTAGTTCGAGTTAAAGACACTAAGTCTTTGACTTTTATAGTTTATTCAGTCAGTGTAGTCAATGAGTTTCGTGATGTCTTTCCCGAAGTTAGGAAATGGAATTCGATATTGACCTTCTTCTAGATACTTATCCTATCTCTATTCCTCCTTATTGCATGGCTCCAACTGAGCTTAAAGAGTTAAAAAATTAGCTTAAAGATCTCTTAGATAAAGGTTTTATAAGGTCTAGTGTTTCTCCATAGGGCACTCCCATCCTATTCATGCAAAAGAAAGATGGGTCTTTGCAAATGTGCACCGACTATCATCAGCTAAATAAATTCATAGTCAAAAACAAATATCCTCTCCCTATAATTGATGACTTATTCGACCAACTCTAACGTACAAGTTATTTCTCAAAGATAGGCCTTAGATTCGGCTATCATCAGCTTAAAGTAAGGGAATATGACATTCCAAAGACAGCTTTCAAAACTCGTTATGGTCATTTCTAGTTTCTAATCATGTCATTTGGTCTTACCAATGCCCCAACAACCTTTATACACTTGATGAACAGAGTGTTCAAACAATATCAAAACATATTTATCATAGTCTTTATCGATGATATTCTTGTCTACTCTCGTAGTGAGGATGATCATGCAGACCATCTTAGAATTATGTTGCAAAATCTTAGAGATCACCAGTTGTTCTCCAAATTTAGTAAATATGAATTTTTGCTAAGTTCAGTAGCTTTCCTTGGTCATATTATTTCCAGTGAGGGAATTAGAGTTGATCCCCAAAAGACAGAAGCAGTAAGAAACTAGCCCAAACCTATTTCTCCATCAGACATTAGGAGTTTCTTGGGTTTAGCTGGCTATTATAGAAGCTTTGTTAAGGGTTTTTCATCTATTGTGCCTTCTATGTCTATATTGACTCAGAAAAAAGTTAAGTTCCAGTGGTCAGATTCTTGTGAGAAGAGTTTACAAGAGTTTAAGACTCAACTCACTTCAGCCCAATTTTAGCATTACCTAATGGTATAGATGGCTTCGTTGTGTATTGTCATGCCTCTAGAATCGGTTTGGGTTGTGCTTTGATTCAGAAAGGTAAGGTTATAGCCTACGCCTCTAGATAGCTTAAGCCTCACAAAAGGAACTACCCTACCCATGATCTTGAATTAGCTGCTATTGTGTTTGCATTGAAAATCTGGAGCACTATCTTTATGGAGTGCATGTTGATGTATTTTTAGATCATAAAAGTTTGTTGTATGTGTTTACTCGGAGAGGGTTAAATCTTCGTCAGAGAAGGTGGTTGGAATTTTTGAAAGATTATAATATAAGTGTGTTGTATCACTCGGTCAAGGCCAATATAGTAGCAGACGCCCTTAGTAGATTATCCATGGGCAGTGTTTCTCATGTGGAGAATGATAAGAGAGAATTAGTTTGGAAAGTTCACCAATTATCTAGATTGGGGTGTAAGGTTGGTTGACTCAGCTGAAGGGAATGTTTGGGTCCAGAGATGTTTCGAATCCTCTCTAGTTTCAAAAGTGAAAGAAAAGTAGGATAAGGATTCTAGTTTGGTCAAACTGAAGGAGCCAGTTAAAGACCAAAAGGTAGAGGTTTTCTCCCAAGGGGGAAATGGTGTGTTGAGGTACCAGAGTATATTATGTGTGCCATGTGTTGATGATTTGAGGAAGCAGATTATGGCTGAAGCACATGGTGCGTGTTATTCCATTCATCCAGGAGCCACTAAGATGTACCGTAACTTGCAGGAAGTCTATTGGTGGAAAGGTATGAAGAAATATATAGTAGAATTTGTACCCAAGTGTACAACTTGTCAACAGGTTAAGGTTGAGCACCAAAGACCTAGTGGCACTTTGCAAGAGTTTAGCATACCCACTTAGAAGTGAGAAAAGGTGAATATGGACTTTGTGACTAGATTACCCCATTCACATCGTTAGCATGATTCAATTTGGGTTATTATAGACAGATTGACTAAGTCAGCGTATGTTTTGCTAGTTCACACATCCTACACAACTGAAGGTTATGCTAAGTTGTATATCAAAGAGTTAGTCAGATTGTATGGACTTCCTTTATATATCATTTCAGATAGAGGTACTCAGTTTACCTCTCAGTTTTGGAAATCCTTTCAGAAGGGTCTTGGTACTCAAGTTCATCTTAGTTCAGCTTTTCATCCACAGATAGATGGTCAGGCAGAGAGGACTATTCAGACCTTAGAGGATATGTTGAGAGCATGTGTTCTTGATTTCAAAGGCAGTTGGGAAGACCACTTGCCATTGATTGAGTTTGCCTATAATAACAGTTACCATGCTAGTATTCAGATTGCCCCGTTTGAGGCTCTTTATGGGTGGAGATGTAGATCGCCAGTAGGTTTGTTCAAAGGTAAGGCCACTTTGATTGGGCCAGTTATGGTTTTTGAAGTCTTGGAGAAAGTTTAATTGAATCGAGAGATATTGAAAGCAGCTCAGAGTCATCAGAAATCTTATACAGATGTAAGAATAAGAGATCTTGAGGTTGAGGTTGATGACCATGTGTATTTGAAAGTTTCACCCATGAAGAAGGGTGAAGAGATTTGGAAAAAATAGGAAGCTTAGTCCCCGATATGTAGGTCCCTACCAGATTTTGAGTCGCATGGGAAAAGTAACGTATGTGCTTGAGCTACCCGCAGATTTGTCCTCAGTTTGTCTAGTGTTCCATGTGTCCTTGTAGAATATGTGCATGGATGATTTAGCTATTATAGTCCCTCTAGAAAGTACAGATATTTAAAATAGCCTCTCTTATGAAGAATTTCCAATAGAGATTCTCGATCATCAGATCCGTAGACTAAGGAACAAAGAAATTCCCTTGGTCAAAGTTCTGTGGCAAAATCAGTCCATTGAGGGTGCTACTTGGGAAGCAGAAGCAGACATGCATACCAAGTATCCTCATCTCTTCTCCATGAATTCAAATTTATCTGAAGGTAATAATTTTCCTTAATTCAATTCTTTTCCAGTCTTAGATTCAGCTATATAGTTGTCCTCATGTAAATTCATGCACTCACAGATTAGCTCAGTCGTTTAGTATGTTCTAGATTTAGTCATGGAGTTTGTTTCAGTAGTCATGTCAGCACATAGCCTCAGATTTCTTAGTATTTTCACTTTATCCAGTCACATTTGAGGACGAATGTTCCCAACGGGGAGATAACGTAATACCCCATACTTTTTCGTAGCTCAATTTAGCTCCTAGAATGTCAAGGGTTAGCTCAAAAAATGAATAACCTTTGAAACATATAGAATTTCCTAGTTCTAGACCATCCAGTATGTATAAAATTGAATTAGCTTTCGGACGATACCAATTTTACCTCAATCCAATACTCAGTTGAGAAGTTATGGCATTTTTAGTAGAACAGTACGACATTTCAACAAGCACCGCGTCGCGCTGATGGCCAAAATGACAATTGTCAATTTTCAGTGGACCTCCGCCATTGGCCCGCATTGCGTTGAAGTCCCATTTCCCAATTTTTAATTTTTAGAAGCTCACCACGATGGTGGTGCATTGCGTTGATGGTCTAAATGGCATTTCAGTGGCTTACCGAGATAGCTCCGCATCGCGTTGATTTTCCAGTTCCCAATTGACAAATTCCAGCAGGCCACCGTGATTGCACCGCATTGCGATGGGTGGCCAAATCAAAAAATTCTTTCTTTTCCAGTTCCGATTAAAATTTTAAAAGGGGCAATTTGGTTAATTTCCAAGCTCCCAATTTGTGGATAACACTAGATTAAGCTCATTCTAGGCATCCTATGCCCAATTTTCATCAATTCTCTCTCAAAGAAAACCCTAGAGCTCAAAATTTACTCTCCAAGAAATCCAATTTCCTTCATTATTTTTCCAAGATAGCTTAAAATTAAGGATTCTAAATTCAAGAACTTCAAGAGGGCATCTTTAAAAGCACAAATAAGAAATTCAAGATCAAGACCCAAACTAGGGCTTAGCCATGACGGGCCTCTCAAGTCCCATATAGACCGGAGACCACCCCTTGCACCTAACCAAACAACACAATATTACCCCTGTCAGATGAATTTTGAACATATAACAAGATAAAAATTCAAAGAATAAATGGTTCTTTTATGACCAATAACCAACAACTGGCCATAACCACCGACCACATCACTGAGTCCACAGTAATCTAATAAAGCCTTCTTCATAAAGAACCAAGCCAGTCTTAGTCATGATATGCCCCCGACTCTGATAGATGATAATGCCAATAACTATGGTAATAAAAGAAAACTATCAACTCAATTCTAATAATGAAAGATGGATAAATGCCAAAGCCTTCTGGAGAATGGAATCTCACCACTTTACCACGACAGACCAACGAACCGAGCCAACCAACCTAACTCTGTGCAGGAAAAGTAAAAGTATCTCTAGTGCCTAAATCGCATTGGGATACAACATCGAAAGATATTTAGTGGGGTGAACACTAGCATGAAACTTAGGGATAAGGAAACATAATGACATGATCAATAGTTTCAAATCATTCAAAATCCAATGCATATACATAGACGTACACACACACACACATAAATATATATATATTTCATATGCTGGGATAGTGAACATGGTTTAACATGCACTTTAAAACTTTAGTCTGGATTATGTAGCTCAATCGTCAAAACATACAAAGGCACCCATGGGATATATAGGCCCAGCTCTTCCCTAGCTTGTAGGGCCCTAGTGCGTATGGTTGCACAAACTATAGGGTATACATATGCATTATGGGGGACTTAAACATCTCGGCATATCAAGGTGACATGAGCACTAAATCATGTAATATAATGTGGTGGACTTGAACCTCCTAATCATATGATAATAATATTAAGGAGGACTCAAACCTCACAGTCATATTGACCCCCACATCCACAATAATGGATTCTAGTGTGGGTCCCTTGGGACAACCACATTCACGACTCAGCTACATAGCCCTAATTAAAGCCCAAATAAAATATTTATCATATATTCCCATTCATTGAATCATATTTCACATTAACGCATACATTGTTCGTATCGTCATACCAACTACACTTGCAAGGCAACAATATCATGCCGAAACAATTACATCACTTGGGTGAATTCACAACCCCTATTTCAATTATGAAATAGCTAATGAAAACACAAAATCCACAAGGTTCAATTCAAAACCATTATGCCTCTTGGCTTTTCACATTATGTGAAACTTTAAGAATAGTTCAATATGTATACTTTTCATATTCAAAACCAATTTCAAAAATATGGGGTTGAGGTCATAACCACTTCAAAAGTCACAAGTTTATGAAAATCACAATTCTCTAGTTCATTCACCATACTCATGCGCCCACAAATTCATAACCATAATTAAAGCATGAATAATCATATGTAAACCATAGGAAATATTTTTCAATTAATAAACATTCAAAACCCTCAACCCTTGTTTCAAAACCCACATAAATATCTTATGAACAATACTTTAAAACATATGCTTTTAATAAATTAACAATGAGGGAAGAGTAACATGCCTAAAATACTAAGTTTCACAAAAAGAATTTAACCCTTGAGCCCTTGGTTGACCTACTTCTTAGAAACCCTATGTATGGCTGCTTGAGAGACTTTGAGAGAGCTTGGAAGTGTTTGAGTATAATATGAATGAAGAATAAACCCACTTAAGTGCTTTATGAACATGGGGTTTTAATTGGGTGGGAACGGAATTATCCAAAGTGTCCTTAAATTAAAAGCTAAAATTTAGTCGTCGATGACTATGGTTCACCATACAACTTGTATAGATTCATTACGACTAGTCATCATGAGTCATATCCAAGATAGTTCCCAGGACACCCACACACTGTTGACCCTACAACTCAACTGGTACCAGTCGTCATGAGACCCTATGACTGGTAGGGTCAAGTCGTAGTCAACCTAGAACCTAATTGAGTAAATACTAAACATCCTATGATTTTCACCCAATGACTCGTAATAGTCCTTACGACTCTTAGTGAACCACTCATACTTAGAGTAGAACTTTGTCACATATTTACTGATTTGGTTATAACTGGGTCCATAGGACTCGTCAAGACTCCCTATGACTCGTATCCTCAAGTCGTACTCAGGATATCAACTTTAGCACCATTCACTGTACACCTTACGACTAGGGTTACATGATGCGTCAACATATCTACAACTCATAGGGTGTGTCGTCATCAAGATAGTGAGGATAAAATTTTAGAAATTTTCAAGGACCAAAAACCCAGGGTGTTACAATAAAGCTTTTTTTCCCTCTACTTTTCAGTATTTGTTAGCATATGAAGATCTAGATAAAAAGATGAGGTATGTAGAGCCTATCGATATAGGATCCATCATTCCTCCTAAATTTCTCTTAAAAGTAAAGTTAGATATTACTAGTACTATAATCTAGTTGCTGAATCTAAAAGGTATGTTTGCTGGTGTACCAACTGGTGACATAAACATTGCACCTCTTTAATTTTGTTTGAATTTTTACTTCATATAATATACCTGGGGTGGATCAGGAAGCATTGAGACTCATGTTATTCCCATTTTCTCTAACTGGTGAAGCTATATTATGGTTATGGTAACTACTTTATGGGTCCATTACTATTTTAAATGAGTTGCAAAAGCAGTTCTTAGATTGTTTCTTCCCTCCGTCCAAAATGCTATAATTGAAGAACAAGATCTATAACTTCAGGCAAATGCATTCTGATCCAATGTATGAGACATGGCTTCATTTTAAAAAGATGTTGATGATGGTTTCTAATTATAGAATTTTGGGAAGAAATCTACTAGATATTTTCTACCATGACCTGAATACTAGTTCTAAAGCTATGGAAGATTTTGATACTTGTGTAGGGTTCATGAACCTGCATTGGGAAACTATATTTGATATCTTGGATTGGATCTCTTATACCGACCAAGGGTGTCATACTTGGGAGGCATAGAGAGGTGTTAATATTTATGCCATTGGTGCTTCCGAAGAGCATAGAGTTACTGATGGTTCATTACCTTAGGAGGTTGTGCAACTGAGGATGGAGATTGGGTTATTGAAGAAATAATTTGCAACTATAAATTTTAAGAAGGTTAATATTGTGGGCACACAAGGTAAAACTTCTAGGTCATATGATTCTAATGTGGATGAAGAGGCAAAGTATCTATATAGAAAGTTGGCGGGTTTTTGTGCCAAGGGCCAAGTGTCTAGTCAAGGCAATTAGAACTTTAGGCATAGGAATTAAGGTCAAAACCACTATGGGGATATATATGTATGGATCAAAGTAGAGAGATATGGTGACAGGAGATGTAAGGATGATTATAAGAAGAAGAGTGGTTCCTATGTTCCATCGAGAATTATGACACTGAATCAAGGATAAAGGCATCATTCACTAAGCTGGTTAAGGGTTCAGAAAGTCAAGAAAGTTTCCTTATAGAGATTAATGTAGAGATTTCAGGTTTGACCCAGAAAGTAGAATCGTATGCTACTGTGATCAAGTAACTTGAGCAGCTATTTGGTTTGATGTTAGTAATCTTGAATCAACGTCAACCAGACACTCTTCTAAGTTATACTATCCAGAATTAGATGAATGACAATCACTATTTGGCCATCATTACTTAGAGTGGTAAGGCCACTATTGATCCTCCCAAGCCTGTAGTTGATAAAGATAAGAATAATGTGGTTGATACAGATGAGGCACCCAAAGTGGAATCTAAAAAGTTGGTGACTAGTGGTAAGTCATCTAAAAAATTGATAAGTGTTGATAAAAGTATTGAGAAAGACAAATATAAGAAAAGGAAAGATGAGCTGGTATTGAAGACTGTTCTACGACCTCCCATGCCTTTTTCTCAAAGGCTAAAGAAGAAATAAGAGGAATAAAAGTATCAAAAGTTCTTGTCGGTGTTGAAAGAACTATTTGTTAATATCCCCCTATAGAAGCATTGGAGCAGATGTCCATCTATGCTAAGTTCATGAAGGATTTGGTTACTAAAAAGCGGATAGTGATTTTTGAGCCTACTGATAATATTCATCATTGCAGTGTCGTTGCTTCCCGATCGTTGGTTGAGAAGAAAAAGGACCCTAGAACATTTACTATTCTATGTACCATTGGGTCCTTCAATTTCTCCCGAGCTTTATGTGATTTGGGATCTATTATCAATCTAATATCATTGTTAGTATACAAGTAGGTGGGGTTTGGGGCACCCAAACCTACATCTATGAGGTTATTTATGGCTGGCTGGACTGTGAAGAAACCGGTTGGTATTTTCTATAATTTTTTGGTGAAGGTGACATCCTTCATATTTATAGTTGATTTCATAATCCTTGACTATGAGGTGGACTTCAAAGTCCCTATTATCTTGGAAAGGCCTTTCCTAGCTATGGGTAAGGCCTTGGTTGATATGGAGATGGGGCATATGAAGTTGAGACTTAACAATGAGCAAGTTACTTTTAATGTATGACAATTTATGTAACAGCTAAAGTATATGAGAGTGTTGTTTGTAATTGATACTATTGATGACGATTTAGTGACTGTTCCCATTAAAGAGAGACTTGGGTTTGAGGTGTTAGCAGCAGTTATCATAAACTTTGATAATGATGGCATTGATGAGTAGATCATATGGTGAGAGAATTGTATGGTAGAGGTTCTTATAATTATGTTCTAAAGAAGCTATATCTTGATCTGAAGAATAAAACCACTCCTCTAGCTCGACTATATATTGAGGAGCCATTATTCTTGGAATTAAAGGCCCTTCCACACACTTACATTATGCATTTTTTGGGGTCGACAATACCTTGTTGGTCATTATTGTTGCTTATTTATTGGAGAAATAAGTTGAAGCATTGATTTTAGTGTTACAGAGGGTCAAGAGAACCATCAGATGGACTATCACAGACATTGTAAGGATTCCACCCGTTATTTGCATTCATAAGATACAACATGAACCAGAGTGTATACCAGCATCAAGCGCTAACGTCAATTGAATCCTCCTATGTAGGAGTTAGTGAATAAAAAGATCATCAAGTAGTTAAATGCTGAAGTGGTTTACCCCATTATGGACAATAGTGGGTCAACCTAGTTCAATGTGTACCTAAGAAGGGTGGGATCACTATGGTCCTAAATAAGAAGAATGAATTGGTGCCCATGAGACTGTTTACTAGATGGAGAGTATGCATGTATTATAGAAAGTTAAATACTTAGACCCAAAAAGACTGTTTCCCTATGCCATTCATGGATCATATGTTTTTTAGAATAGTAAGAAGGGGTTGGCACTATTTTCATGATGGGTACTCAAGATACAATTAGATTTATATTGCCCTTGAGGATCAGGAAAAAATGACTTATACTTGCCTTTATGGGACTTTTGCATTCAAGAAAATACCACTAGGACTATGCAATGCTCGTGCCACCTTTTATTGGTGCATGAATTCTATATTTTATGATATGGTAGAGGACACTATAGAGGTTTTCATGAACTAATTTTTGGTAGTTGGGGGCTCCTTTGATGATTGTTTGGCCCATTTGACCAACATACTCCAATGATGTAAGGAGTGCAATCTGGTGCTGAATTGGGAGAAGTACCATTTTATGGTGAAGGAAGATATTATTCTAGGTCACAAAACCTCAAAAAAGGGTATTAAGGTGGAAAGAGCGAAGATAAAGGTGATTGAACAATTGCCTCCTCCGGTCACAGTAAAAGGTATCCAAAGCTTTTTAGGTTAGCTGATTTTTATAGGAGATTCATCGAGGAATTCTCTAAAATTTCTAATCCTCTATGCAATCTTTTAGAGAAGGAGATGAAATTTTTATTTGATGATGCATGTCTCAAGGCATTTGGGTGCCTTAATAAGTGGCTGATCTTGACTATGATTATTGTGTCCCCTGATTGGTCTTTATCGTCAGAGGTTCTGTGTAATGAGAGCGGAGTGTCGTTGGCATCTATCTTAGGCCAAATACATGAGAAAATACTTCACTCAATCTATTATGCCAGTAAGGCATTAAACATCACATAGAAAGACTATACAGTCACTAGGCAGGAGTTACTTGTGGTGGTTTTTGCCATTAAGAAATTCCAGTCCTATTTGGTAGGGACCAAACTCATATTTCACACAAATCATACAACTTTGAGGTATCTAATGTTGAAGAAGAATGCTAAACCAAGGTTTATATGTTATGTCCTCTTGTTGCAATAATTTGACTTTGAGGTAAAAAATTGAAAAGACGTTGAGCACCAGGTTATTGAGCACTTATCTTACTTTTAGAAGGAGGCAATAAAGAATTTAATTAATTATCTTGACATAGATGATACTTTTCTAGATGAGCGGGTCTAGGCAGCATCTCAAAACTTAATCATCTAGTTTACTAATTTTCCTAATTTTTTAGGAATTGATCTTATTCCAGAAGATTTGTCATTCTAGCAACAAAAGTGCTTTATGAATGAGGTGAGGAAATTTATTTGGAATGATCCTTATCTCTTTTGTATTTGTACGAATGGTGTTTTTCATAGATGTATTTCTGAGGGAGAGATGATGGGCATCCTTGAGGTTTGTTATTCATCTCTAGTTGGGGGATCATCATGGTGGTACCCACACAACCCATAAAATTCTACAGTGTGGGTATTATTGGCCAACTATCTACAATGATTCTCATAACATTGCTCAAGCCTATGACCAGTGTCAGCGACAAGGCAATATCTCACAGAAACAAGAACTCACATGGCACCTATCTTAGAGTTGAATTTGTTTGATGTATGGGGAATTGATCATGTGTCCATTTGTGAGCTCCTATAAGAGACATACATTCTAGTGGCAGTCGATTCTGTTTCAAAGTTGGTGGAGGTGGTTGCACTTCTCAATAATAATGGTCAAAGTATCACAACATTTTTGAAAAAATATCTTTTCTCGATTTGGCACTCCATGTACGATTATTAGTAATGATGGGTCTCACTTCTGCAATCGTCTTTTTAAGGCCTTACTCAAAAAAATATAGTGTGAAACATAAGTTTGAAACACCCTACCATCTGCAAATGAGTGGGCAGGTTGAGGTCTCCATTAGAGAGATCAAGTCTATATTGGCGAAGATCATGAATACCAATAGGACTAACTAGTTAAAGAAGCTAGATGACGCTTTGTGGGCCTACCAAACAAATTTTACAACTCCCATAGGTGCTTCTTCATATCTGTTTGTGTACGAAAAGGCATACCACTTTCTGGTCAAAAACCTAAGCACAAGGCACTATGGGTGTTGAAAAAGCTCAATTTGGAGTGGCATGATGTTGCTAAGTTAAGAATAAGAAAGGTGAATTAGTTGGATGAATTCCGGCTCTATTCTATAAGATTTCTGCTCTGTATAAAGAAAAGATTAAAGTTGTATTGTGACAACAAGATAAAAAACAGAGTGTTTGAGCCCGGTGATATGGTCTTGCTATATAATTCAAGACTTCACTTGTTTCCACGCAAGTTGAAGTCTAGGTCGTGTGGACCATCTACCGTGCTTAGGGTGTTTCCACATGGTTCTATAGCTAAAACGAGATGGTGAAGCCTCGTTCAAGGCAAATGGGCAGTGTGTCAAGTACTATTTGGGTAATTGATAGCGCCCAAGAGCACACACAAGTGTATATGGTCTTATCAAGTATTAAATTGTCTTCAATAACTCCCAAGTATCGATCTCTCACGGACTTGCTTTTGCCGCGTATCTAATTCTAGTCTAATAAATTGAGAAAAGTTAACAAATAGATTGATATAAAACTAAAAAGAAACAAACTAATGCGGAAAATAATGAATTAGGATAATCAATGGATAGAAACCCAAGGTTAAGGCTTACGAACAATCACACTATGTTGTTGAACTTCATTTGTTAACTTGCTTATCTTGGTTGTTGATTCGTAGGGTTAATTACGTGATTACGGTTTACCAACCCCTAATCCTTTACCTAAGTTGAACCTTAAAACTATATCATTGAGCGGGGATGTAATGATCCAATTAGGTTATTTAAGCTATCTTCCTATGTGTAAATCAAGTAAGGAATCTAAGTACATCTCTGTCCTAGATGCTAATTCAAGTCTCTTATTTTATATAGAAACAAGAACCCTACTTGGCTTATTCCCTTGTTCTATCTCCCTATTCTCTTTCCAGAGATCACAAGGTTGATAATTGATATATTCTAAGGGTAGCTAATCCATAAAATAGTTAAAAAAGAATAAAAAAGAAACCAATAATGATAAGAAAATCAACAAATTTAATTAAAAATGAAATAATCATGATCTTGGCCTTAACCTCGGAAAGGGAGTTTTAACCTTTAATGGAAATATTCATCATCCAATACCTTGGATTGAAGATACAAACCATGAAAGAAACTAAATTAAAGAACGATAAAACCTAACTAATATGTATAGCAGCCTCATATTTTCCAAAGATGTCCAAAAATAAGTAAAAACGTGTATAAGGTCCCTTTTATAGTAGAAGAAATAGTCCATGCCTTGTTGTACAAGGAAACAACTTCTGGTTGTCTGCAAACCCAGTGATTAACGCGTTGGAGGGCATTGTGTCACGTATAAAATGTGTTGGTTCACTGTTTTGGGTTACTTCTAAATCCATTGGTGTACCGCACTCTCCTAGATCCTTTATCGCGCACCCTCACTCACTCAATACTTTTCAGGTGTCCAAATTTGCTTCAAGCTATGTTTTGTTTTTCCGTGATCCATTTCAAACCTTTTAAAGTTGTTTCGACTTGATTTGAAGCTTGTAAATCCTTAATATATCATAATAGTCCATTCAACAAGCATCCTATAGCATTAAACACAACAATTTAGATCTTAAAACAACACAACATTTAAGATGGTGAACTAGAAACACTAGCTAAGACTAGACTTCATTCACTTTGATCTCTAACTTATTGTTTTGACCCTCGGCTTGATCCAATTGACCCTTCAACATTATAACCAAGATTTATCACATATAAATTAACAATAACAACATTAGGAACTCATTAAACACGTTAGAACCCAACACGATAGACTAGAAAAATACCTAGCTCAAGCTTGTCATACTAATTTTCTCGGTTGACTTCTAAATGATCAATTTGAATTAAAACGTGTGAAAACACCATTAAACATTGTAAACACACACATGGACACTTATATGCACATTTATCTCATTATCAATGCATTAATCACATGAATCATCCTCAAAATAAGGCTCAAAAGGCTAGAATAGTAATGCTAGAATGCATAAATACACCCAATATCACTACCCCACACTTAAAGCCTTGTTCGTCCTCAAACAATTCTTCTATTTAAGAATCAAGAGATGAAGAGACCCAACACTTCTAATACATGCAAGACACTCAATCTAGCACTACAATGACTACACGAGTTCAAGTTTCTACACTAAGCATGTTATAACACAATTGAAAGCTCAAGAGCACTACTCCAAGCCAACCTAGCCTCAAGAATTGACTCACCTAGTTGGAAAACTCATGCTTATTGTTAAATCAAGGATATAATACGAATCACCAACATTCATAAAACATGTGCCCTCATAACAAGAGAGTTATCCATAATCACTCACAATAATGTAGTTTATAACAATGGGTATATAAATCAAATTATGCTCACTCTCACAAAGAATTCACAAGTTACGCATAATGAACCATAGACTTGCCCTTAGTGTCTTACTCCACTAATATTAGAATGTGAAATTTAGGACCAATTAGGACTTTTTTGGGTCGTAATGTAGGCCAAAGGACGAGCAGAAACTATTTTGGCCAAGAGTAGTGACTATCTTTCCTACGTGCTTTAATACATCACAATTTTTCAATTAAAACCAATCTCCAACAACCAAATTATATTTTTTCATCCACCCATATTTTTTTTGTTTTTCCCCATCTCTTTTAAGAATTTTCACAAACACAAAGTGGAAGCATAGTTTACTACCACATGAATCAATTTTTCTCTTTTTTCACAATCATGGTAATATTTCTAGCATAAATTATATCACACCCATCCACCACACATCAATTATCAACACCAATAACCATTACCTTGGGGCATCAATTTCACCTTTTTCTTCTTCAATTTCTCAAACTCCTAACTAAATTAATTTTTTTTCCAATTAAAGCACTTAGGAGCTTTTTGGATTAAATTATGGTCTATCAAAGAAGAGATTAGGCTACAAATAAGTCTACCAAAGAAAACGCTAAAGGCTCAATGGGGGTTAACAAGGATAATGGATAGGTATAAAGAAGGTATAAAACAAGGCTATCAAAAAAATGCCTATATCATCTCCTAAACCCACACTCTTTATTTCACTTCACACACATACCGGATAAGTTCTAGACGTCACATGAAACAAGAAATATACCAAAATCTCACACTTACATGAAACATGCTCAACTCAGTAGGATCATCATAGATTCCCAACCAAACAATAGCATAAATTCAAATTTAAGCCAAAAAGTACAAGAGTCAAAAACATGAGCCTAAGAGTCTCAAAAATAGCAATTCACACAATTCAACATGCTTTTACAAACAAACCCACTTCCATCATGTAATAAAAAATAGCACCAATAAGAATATCTCACTTATTCCTAATCCTAATATTTTTTAAATAGAGCCAAAAATTTGGAAATTTCCCCTCACCACACTTAAAAATCAACTTTGTCCCCAAAGTGAACTTAAAAGTAAGAGATACAAATACTCTCTGAGGCCTCTAGTAGTGGCTAGTAAAATCTTCACATAAATAAGATCCATGGGACCCCGCACTCAGTTTTTTTTCATGCTTCTTAGATTAAGTTTTCGGTACTCAGACTTCACATTAACCTGTGACTCAACAAAAACAAAAACTACGTGAAGTAAAAAAACTAAAAAAAAAAAAACATATCTTAGGTTGGGTTGCCTCCCAAAAAGCACCTAATTTAGTATCGTGGCACAACCCAATAAACTTTTTCCTCCACCTTGAGGATATAAATTTCACCCCCAACTTAGCATCCATTCTTTTGCCCCGCTCATATAGGGGTGGTACAAAAATTAAGGAACCGAGTAATGGAATGTGCATGGCAAACCACTTCGCCTTGAAGTGAGGTGTGTTTTTATGTTGCTTATCCGATGTAAAATCAAGAATATAGGATTCTTGTTCCTCATCTTCACACTCGTCCACTACTTTCAATGATTCCACAGACAAGACATCATCTAAACATAATGTAGAAAAGTTCTTTGAATGAGGCCCAACCAATCCTACTTCAAAATTTATGTTATGTACTACACACTCACTTTTATTCACCTTCTCAATTTCAGTCTCAAGATAAAGATGACAATCGAGTGGCTGTGATTCTTGTGTTTGCTTCACAAATTGGCTAATATCCTCCTCATATTTTTTTCTTAGCCACTGCGGACATGGTGGCAGTGGTATCTCCTCAACCTGTTCAACAATTTTAGTTTCCAAGTACTCAGACTTTCTCAAATTATCCGCAACTTCATCTATAACAGATTGGGAAGTCAACTTTCCATCTACCTCCAACTTATTATCCAATTGCTCTGCAGTCTCCCGATAGTGCTTTATGTCTGCCAAGAACTATACTTGAGACGCTAAAATTTGTTTCAGCATCTCTTCCATTTTACTCATTTAAGTTGTGGCCTGTATGTTTAGTTGTTGCTGCTGAAACTGCTGCTGGTTGGTCCATGATTGAATTTGTGATTGATTCAACCTCGTTCGATTATAGTAGTTTATATAATTTTTCCTTTCAACATAGCCCAAAATAATTTTGAATTGAGATTGACAACACCAATAGCTACAGTATGACTACTTTGACCACAAACCAAACACTAAGTTGTAGTTTTCTCCATAGATAGAACAACATCCGTTTCACATTGTGAAGGTCCGTGCATGAAATTCCACCAAAATCTGGATAATAAGCCTCTTGATGTGGTCCCCCACAAAAATAAAAAGAATCGTCATCACTTGAAATCATCTATCCCAGGCTGATATATCAAAAAGTGTGATAAAAAGAGAAATAAAAGAAAATAAAAATAAACTAAACAAAAACTATTTACAACTAAACATAAAAAACTAAAAATAAGATAGTTGCCTAATTACTAGTCCCCGGCGATGATGCTAAAAACTTGACAGCGACTAAGCACACACGCAAGTGTACGTGGTCTTATCTAGTTGTAAAGTGGCTTCAATAAATCCCAAGTATCAATCTCTCAGGGACTTGCATTCTCCGCCTATCTAATTCTAGTCTAACAAATTGAGAAAATTTAACAAATAGAGCTTTAGAAAATTAAAAAGAAACTAAACTAATGCAGAAAAATAATGACTTAGGACAATCAATGGATAGAAACCTAGGGTTAAGGCTTACGAACAATCATACTATATTGTTGAACTTCAATTGTTAACTTGCATATCTTGGTTGTTGATTCATAGGGTTAATTTCATGATTACGGTTTCCTAACCTCTAATCCTTTACCTAAGTTGAACCTTACAACTACATGATTGAGCGGGGATGTATTGATCCGATTAGGTTATTTAAGCTATCTTCCTATGTGTGAATCAAGTAAGGAATCTAAGTACATCTCTGTCCTAGATGCTAATTCAAGTCTCTTATTTTATAAAGAAATAAGAATCCTACTTTGCTTATTCCCTTGTTCTATTCCCTATTCCCTCTCCTGAGATCACAAGGTTGACAATTTATGTATTCTAAGGGTAGCTAATCCATAAAATAATTAAAATAAGAATATTAAAGCACCCAATAATGATAAGAAAATCAACAAACTTAATTCAAAATGAAATAATCATGATCTTGGCCTTAACCTCGGAAAGGGAGTTTTAACCTTTAATGAAAATATTCATCATCCAATCCCTTGGATTGATGATACAAAATATGAAAGAAACTAAATTAAAGAATGATAAAACATAAATAATATGTAGAGCAGCCTCCTCTTGTCAAAAGACGTCCAAAATTAAGTAAAAACGTGTATAAGGTCATATTTATAGTAGAAGAAATAGCCCATACCTTGTTGAACAAGAAAATAGTTTTTGGTCATCTGCGAACCCAGTGATTAACATATTGGAGGGCGTCGTGTCGCATCTAAATCACGTTGGTTCACTATTTTGGTTGCCTTCTGAATCCATTGGTTTCTACACGCTCCTAGATCCGTTTTCATGCGCCCTCACTTTCTCAATACTTTTCAGATGTCCAAATTTGCGTCAACCTGTGCTTTGTGCTTATGTGATCCATTCCAAACCTTTTTGAGTTATTTTCACTTGATTTGAAGCTTTTATATCCTTAATATATCATCATAGTCCATTCAACAAGCATCCTATAGAATTAAACACAACAATTTAGAGCTCAAAACAATACAACATTCAAGACGGTGAACTAGAAACATGAGCTAAGACTTGGCTTCATTCACTTTGATCTCTAACTTATTGTTTTGACCCTTAGCTTGATCCAATTGACCTTTCAGCATTATAACCAAGTTTTTTCACATATAAATGCACAATAACAACCTTATGAACTCATTAACCATGTTAGAACCCAACAAGGTAGACTAGAAAAACACCTAGCTCAAGCTAGTCACACTAGTTTTCTTAGTTGACTTCTAAATGATCAATTTGAATCAAAACTTATGTGGAAACACCATTAAACATTTTAAACACATACATGGACACTTATATGCATATTTATCTCATTAGAAACACATTAATCACATGAATCATCCTCAACTTTAAATCAGGTGCTTTAAAGTCTGAGTATCCAAGTCAATCGTTCCGCAACTTTAAATCAGGTGCTTTAAGGGAGGCAACCCATGGGCTTGTTGGTGAAGTTTTCTAAGTAACCAACATAGCCACATTGTGTCATAATGTTAAATCAACCATTGGGTGGGAAGCAACCTACTATTTTAGTGTTCGTGTTATTTTCATTTTTCTTATTATAAAACATAAGGAACCACCTAGAATATGGTAGCACATTGTAAAATTCAGAAAATTCCAGGCAAAGGGACGTATTGACCTACTTATGGGGTTCATAAGTGTAAGACCCAGCAAAATCCTAGCTTAACTCAGTCCTTTAGAGCATGAAAAGAGGTCCCAGACTTAGAAATTTTAGCTAAGTGTTTATACTTAGAATCATTTTTACAAAAACAACAACAACAAACCCAGTATATTCCCGCATAGTAGGGTCTGGGGAGGGTAGAGTGTACGCAGTCCATACCACTATCTCAAAAGAGGTAGAGAGGCTATTTTTGATAGACCCCCTACTCAAGATAAGAGGCAGTATACAGAAGCATACAAGGCATACTTAGAATCATTTTTAGCCTTCATAATTTGGCGATCTTATTTTGCGATGCTTATGATCTTAAAATGTCGATCCTTGGATTGAATCATGATCAGGTGTGTCCATACGTCACTCCGGGTGTGTTTAGGATTTTTTGGACTACGTTTGAAATGTGTTTGGCTAACAAAAATAGTGGGTCGATGCGATCTCGATGCATTGCATCGACGGATATTTTCCCTAGCATCAGAGTATAATTCCAGTGACCCAATGCTTACTCGACGCGGAGCGTCGGCCATCGCGTCGCGCGTTGGTCTGCACGTCGCTGGGTATGTTTTCTATCATTAAAAATCTACATCTAGAGGTGTAATTAAGTTAATTTCTCCACCTTTATTCAATCCTAAAACACGAGATTAAGCTATCCTAAGGATAAAATCACTCATTCTCTTTCAATTTCTCTCAAGAACAAAAACCTAGGTCAATCAAATTCCAAGTCCTAGGCTCAAGAAATCACCAACAACTTTTAGAGAATTTACAATCAAGGTATGTTAGATGTTCATATAAGGGTTTCCTTCCACCCTTGGAGTTCAAGAACCTCTTTTCAAACTATAAGTTGATTGCTTTCATGAATTTCATATTGAACTTGATTGTATTCATGTTCATGATATTATTTAGGTTTTACACTACTAGAAAATTGCTTATTACCTAGGGATTTTCATAGGGATAATGTGGTAAAATCCCCAGATAATTTGATTACCTGTGGATTTTCTTACCAATTAGAATCCAAAGGAAATATTTTCGTAGGTAATTATTACCTGCGGATTTATAAAATCCCTAGTTAATTTAGCTGCGGAAATAAATCTGCAGGTAGGTTATTTGCAGATTTACCTGCGGATTTTACCTGCGGATTTTTATAAAAAAAATCACAAATTATTCCTCACAAAAATTCTCAAGTAAATTTCTAGGTAATTTAGCTGCGAAAATAAATCCGTAGGTACATTATTTGTGGATTTATTTGCGATTAAACATCAAAATTTTACATGAATTATTTGATAAAATTTCATAAAAAGGATTTTATCTGCGGATTTTCAGGAAAAAATTCTCAAATTATTCCCCACGAAGATTCTCAAGTAAAACCCTAGGTAATTTAGCTGCGAAAATAAATTCGCAGGTACGTTATTTGCTAATTTATTTGCGATTAACCATAAAATTTTGCACGAATTATTTGGTAAAATTTCTTGCAGATATTTATGAAACTATTCCGCAATAAAATTTGTATGAAATACCACAAGTAAATCTGCAAGAATAAATTTTTTCAAGAAAATTTTCATAAATATTTTGAATGTACATCCACATAAAAATTCCCAAGTAATAATTCACACATAAATCACTAGAAACATTTCACATTTAATCAAAAATCTATTCAAAACCTTCAATAATTCTCGCAAAACATCATTCAATACAAATCTAATGTAAATCCTTACAGCTAACAAAAAAAAAATATAATTCAAAACATCCACATCAATAATGTATGATTCTTAAATGGTCCAAAAAAAATATTTTAAACTTGAATCCTCAATAACACTACTAACCATCAGGGTCAGAATCACTTTCATTCACGTTATCAGGATTATCACTTTCATTCACTTTGTCAGAGTCACCATCACTTTCATCCTCATAAGCTTGGTTATCTTCTTGAGATGGACTTTCATCATTTACAGATGATTTCTTGTATACATGCTTCATCAACAAGTCTAATTCCTTTCTCATCCTTCTTTCACAGTTGATGCACTTTGAGCAGCTAAAATTTCTTGTTTCTTTCTTTCAAACTCATTCTGCATAAGAATATGTTAATTCAGGTCATAAAAAGTGCTAAAAATACATTACTAGCATAAATTATATGATATTATAGTATCAAATAACATCATAACAATCAACAAATATAAATATGTATATATTAGGATATAAAGCATCATAAACTCAAAGTTGATTTTTTAGATTGTTGTGACTGTTGTTATGACTTGTTCTATTAAGATAACAGAGGATGAAATAGAAGAATAAGAGAACAAGAGGAAGGGTTCAAGTGGTGCCATGTATTTAACACTTAATGTGAAGAAAACTCTCTTCTTATTTCTTAAAACTTCGTACCTGGTCAAATGAATTATACATGGTACGCTGCAATGGGTTATACCTTGTCAGGTACACTGTAATGAATTATATAAGAAGATTTACTCAATGAGAAATTCTCAAAGCATAGATCTTTTCATATAACCAAACAAATTTATTTTGTAACTATACTTTATTATTTCAAGTTATTAGTACACATTTCAAGTGACTATACTTAACCATTTTCAAGTCACAAGTTCACAATTTCAAGTAACTACACTTAACCATTTTCAAGTCACAAGTTCTCAATTTCAAGTCACTGTACTTAATCATTTTCAAGTCACTAAATTTAATAATTTTCAAATAACTTATCCACATTTAAAGCCACTAGTACACATTTCAAGTCACTACACTCAAACCATTTTCAAATAGCAAATTGACATTTCAAGTAACTACACTTAACCATTTTTAAGTCACCAGTACACATTTCAAGTCACTATACTTGACCATTCTCAAGTAACTAATTCACATTTCAAGTCACTACACTTAACCATTTCCAAATAATTAATTCACATTTCAAGTCACGTAATTAACCATTTTCAAGTAACTACTTCACATTTCAAATAATTATACTTAACCATTTCCAAGTCACTATACTTAACCACTTTCAAGTAACTAATTCACATTTCAAGTAACTACACTTTACCAATTTTCAAGTTACTAGTACACGTTTCAAGTCACTATACTTAACTATATTTTCAAGTAACTACCACTACTAGAAAAAACAAGGAAACCTATCACAAAAACCAACCACATATGGTTTCTTTTCCTATTTTCACTTCAAGTCGCTAATTCACTTCACAAGTTACCAAACTAAACTAAATTAAAAATAAAAGTTTACACTTCAAATACCTACACTTAAACATTTTCAAGTCACTAATTCACTTCACAAGTTATCAAACTAAACAAAATTCAAAATAAAAGTTCACATTTCAAGTACCTACACTTAAACATTTTCAAGTTGCTAATTCACTTCTCAAGTGACTATGTACTTTACTAAATTCAAAACAAAATTTCACATTTCAAGTACCTACACTTAAGAATTTCAAGTAACTAATTCACTTCACAAGTGACCATGTGCTTGACTAAATTCAAAATAAAAGTTCACATTTCAAGTACCTACACTTAAACATTTTCAAGTCACTAATTCACTTCTCAAGTGACCACACATTACTAAATTCAAAGCACAAATTCACATTTCAAGTACCTATACTTAAGCATTTTCAAGTCATTAATTTACTTCTTAAGTGAATATGTACTTTACTAAATTCAAAACACAAGTTCACATTTCAAGTACCTACACTTAAACAAATCGAAGTCACTAATTCACTTCTTAAGTGACCATGTACCTTACTAAATTCAAAATAAAAGTTCACCTTTCAAGTACCTATACTTAAACATTTTAAGTCACTAATTCACTTCACAAGTTACCAAACTAAACTAAATTCAAAACACAAGTTCACATTTGAAGTACTTACACTTAAACAAATCTAAGTGACTAATTCACTTCTCAAATGACCATGTACCTTACTAAATTTAAAACAAAAGTTCACCTTTCAAGTACCTACACTTAAACATTTCAAGTCACTAATTCACTTCACAAGTTACCAAACTAAACTAAATTCAAAACAAAAGTTCACCTTTCAAGTACCTACACATAAATTCTCGTCCTCAAGCAGTCCCTAATTTTAAACACCCTGTGCTACCTAACAATCCATTCCAAGATTTAGGGAATACATTCTACTTGGATTCTTGCTCTCTGCTTCCTCTAAAAAATATTCTCTCATAAACATGAAGAGAAAGGCAAAACAGCAGTAGTAAATTTGCCACATTTTAAAGAAAATTTAAAAAGGGTGTGAACAAAAATCAAACTTTGAACAAAACATAGTCAAAACAAAGTTACATCGAACATTTTGCTTATGCCTAATAGATCAAAATTACCTGCTTGAAGAACCAAGCATCTCTGGCGAATCGATGAGAGTACAATTCAAGACTGGACACAACATGACCCGTGAAAAGTAAAATCAAACCTAAGGCAAACAACATTAACCCACAAACTTTGGTAATAAACTGTGAACTCATCATGTCACAATGCCAGTTAACACCAATCGTGTAATAAACTTATTCAAGTAAATATTTTTAAGTAGAGATCATATTCACAGAATAACAGACCATGAACACGGTATTCTGCCAAATACTACTAGTACCATTACTATGGGTTTAACAAAATTTAATTTAGTAATCACGAACACACCAATTAAATCATAACGTCAGCTAAGCATTAAATTGAAACATTTAAAATAAGGAAAATTATACACAAGACAAAAATAAAGTAAATCCAAGAACAATCTTACTAGAGACAAATTCATCATGTATTTGATATATAAAAATATTGGAATTGCATCCTTGACACTCTCATGGGTTCGGTCAAAGCAGGCGACGGTGCTGATGGCTGGTTTTGTCCGGTGTGAGATTGTCGATGGTGGCTATGGCAGAGAAGACGAATGGAGAGAGATGGCGGCGGTGTTTGAGGGAGGCGTCGGAGCAATGGCTGGTGGGCTTGGGCTGGTGGAGATGACGGTTGGTCGCTGGTCTCCAATGACCTTTGGTGCTGGTGGCTTACCAGTAGAGCAGCGAGGGAAAGAGGCAGACTGGTGGCGGCTGGAGAAGTGGTTAAGAAAGAGAGAGAGAGTAGAGAGAAGTTATAGAGAGAAAGAGGGTGGTGCATGTCTATTTTCTTTGAAAATAGAGGGGTAGGATTTCTGTTCAATTAAAAAGAAAGCAAAGAGAAATGTGATATCAGTTGCTGGATCAAATTTGATCGACGGCTGAGGACTAGTTATTAAGAATATGATCAAAATTGGATGAAAAATTTAAATTGAGTCTAATTAGACATAAATTGGCTAGAATTGTAATAAACTGAATAAAATTAGACTAAAATTGTTATCAATTGACAAAATCAGACAAGAATTTAAATAAATTAAATTAAGTCAGGCTGCTATTTTAATAAATTTTATAAATATTATTATGATAATAATGCATAATTACGTAATGTATTTGCAAAATGTGAGTGTGCACAATTACGTGAAAAATGATTTAATAAATATTAATAGAATTATGTAAAATGTCATATTTGAGTTAAAAAAATTATAAAAAAAATAATACTAAAATACTAAAATAATTTGTGTATTTTTTAAATTATTAATGTGACACATCAAAAATTTGTTTGATGCAAGAAGGATGTGTAAAATACTAACAATTAAAATTAATAATTTTACTAAAATAGCAGCCTAAAAGGAGCATAGGGTGGTTGGGTGTCAACACCGGCGATGCGGCTCACCGGAGCATGGTGTTCCCCTGTAGTTGACCTTAGAGAGAGAGAAGAGAGAAGGAAGAGAAAAGATACGACTCATTTTTGCAAAAAACAGGAAAATAATTTAGGGTTTTAGGTATTATGGTATTATATGTATGAACAATAAGATTTAATCTCAGCCGTCGATCGCATGAGATTAACGGCTGTGATTAAAATTTAGAAGGGGATGAAAAATTGATAAAAAAATTAGGCTAAATTTGACATTGATTGGATATAAAAAATGACTAAGAATCAAACAGATTGGGTAATTGAATTGAATTAGGGATGCTATTTTAATAAATATACTACTAACGTAATTATAAAAATGAGAAAATAACAAGATGTCGATATTAAAATAAACTATGTATGTAAAATCAATGTTACATTTAAAAAATGTTAAATCAAATTGTTGAAAATGAATTTGAAATAAATCAATAATAATATAATAATATAATGTATTTGTAAATTGTGAATGTGCATATTTGTGAAAATAATTTAATAAATATTAATAAAATATTATATTTAAATTACATAAAATATAAAATTTCTTGATAAAAATAAATTGTTTATTTAGAAAACATGACTACGATACGTCAGTATTTATTTGATATCAAAATAATACATAAAATATATGAATATTTAAAATTAATAATTTTGGTTAAATAGCATCCTAAAAGGAGCATCGGAGGTCAAAATTGGGTGTCAATACTACAGCAATCGGAATATATATTTCCCAGAATTTATGTATGTCACATAGAAAATATTATAAAAATTGTTATTCTTACAATAAAATTACGTATGTCACATAGAAAATATTTTATAAAAAAACGATAATAAATTTAGCATAAATATAATAATAATAATAATAATAATAATAAATCAAGGTGACATCTTTTCAAGAAAAATAGTCTGAAACTGTCCAATTTCAAGAAAAATATTAGTGAAAATTGATTTAATATTGATCGTTGATCAAATATGATGAACGGTTGAGATTAGAATTGAGGAGTTGAGTCAAATTAAGATTAGATATTGAGTTAAAAAATTGAATGGGAATTTCGATTGAGTCAAATTAAACTCAATTGACACAAATTGATTATAAAATGGCCAGAATTTAAATAAATTAAGATAATTAAATTGAATTAGGTTGATATTTAATAAGTATATTACCTATATAAAATTAATATTAAAAAATAAATAAAATTATTATTTTTAATAATTGAGTAGACTGCTATTTAATAAATATTGGAAAGTTGTAATAACAACAACACAACAACAACAACAACAACAACAATAATAATAGACAATGTTTGTAAATTATGGGCATGTATACTTGCGGAAATGATTTAATAAATATAGTAACTATAGATTAATATAAAAAAAGTGATGGATAATAGGACTCAATATAACTGAAATATTAACATAATAATAATAATAATAATAATAATAACAAGGAAAATAATAAGACCCGATATAAATTTGGTTTAAAATGAACCAAATTGAATTCAAAAATTGATTAAAATTGACATCAATTAGATATAAGGTTAGCTAGAATTTAAATAAAATTGAGAAGGTAATTGAATCGACTTAGATTGCTATTTAAATAAAATAATAATAAATAAATATTGATCAAAGACTGAGATCTAAAGATTAAGAATTTGGTTTAAAAAATTAAATAAAATCTAAAATTGAGTTCAATTAGACACAATTTGAGCTAGGATTGTAATAAATTGGATAAAATTAGGCTAAAATTTTTATAAATTGACAAAATTAGACTAGAAAATAAATAACTTAGAAAAAATTAAATTGTCTAAGGTTGCGGATTAATACAATAATAATAATAATAATAATAATAATTAAATTAAAATAAATAATGTAATTATTCTCAGATTAGTTATGAATAAATTGTGTAAATAAAAATACAACACATAATATATTACTTTAAAATCAACGATAACAATAATTTGAAATAGACACCTATAAATTATGAATATAAAATTTAAAATTGTTGATAATACATCTGTGATACCATGTATGTCAATAAACTAATTTTAATTTCTTGAGTATCTTTTGCTTGATAATACGTGTCCACCGATTTAATGTCTAATTTCTTTTTATTTTATGTTTTTTATTCTTCAAATTTATACTTTCTCTATTTAAAATTTTCAAGTCAAAAAAATCCTACGTAAATCCTCAACAAATAATTTTAGCTAAATTTGTAGATACACAATCCCCAAATAATTTTAAAGTAATAATTTCGTAGGTAAATCCCCAAGAGATAATTTTAGCTAAATTTGTGGCAACACAATCCCTCAATAATTTTCCTAGCAATAATTTCGCAGGTAAATCCAAGAATAAATCCCCAGCAAAATTCGTAGAACAAAATCCCCAAATAACTTTTCAGGTAATAAAATCCATTACATATATTTCTATCAAAATATCTCTACATAAAATCCGTAGTATACATATAAATATATATATCCATATTCCCACGGCTCTACTTAGAGATAAAATACTCGCCGATACATTTCTCAGGGAATATCACAAGTAATAATTATGCAGCTAAATCCCCAAGAATAAACCCCCAGAAAAATTCACAGCACAAAGTCCCCAAATAATTTTTCAGGTAATTAAATCAATTACATAAATTTCCACAAAAATATTTCTAAGTAAATTTGTTGCATAAATTACCTGGGGATTTTTCTATGGATTTAAAATATATATATATATATATATATTTGTCCATATACCCGCGGATTTACCTAGAGATAAAATACCCGCCGATATATTTCCCCAGGTAATGTCGCAGGTAATAATTTCATAGGTAAATTTCCAAGAATAAATTCCCATCAAAATTCACAGCACAAAATCCCCAAATAATTTTCCAAGTAATAAAATCCATTACATAAATTTCCACCAAAATATCTCTAAGTAAATCTGTAGGATAAATAACCTGGAGATTTTTCTATGGATTTAAAATATATATATATATATATATAGATAGATATAGATATCTGTCCATATACCTGCGGATTTACCTAGAGACAAAATACCCGCCGATATATTTCCCCAGGTAATGTCGCAAGTAATAATATCGCAGGTAAATCCCCAAGAATAAATTCCCAGCAAAATTTGCTGCACAAAATCCCCAAATAATTTTCCATATAATAATATCCATTACATAGATTTCCACCAAAATATCTCTAAATAAATCCGTAGGCTAAATTACCTGAGGATTTTTCTATGGATTTAAAATATATATATATATATATATTAGTCCTTATACCTGCGGATTTACCTAGAGATAAAATACCCACCGATATATTCTCCCACGTAATGTCTTAAGTAATAATTTTGCAGATAAATCTCCAAGAATAAATCTCCAGCATAATTTGCAGCAAAAAATCCCCAAATAATTTCCAAGGTAATAAAATTCATTACATAAATTTCCACCAAAAAATCTCTAAGTAAATCCGGAAGATAACTTACTTGAGAACTTTTCTACGGATTTAAAATATATATATATATATATATATATATATATATATATATATATATATATATATATATATATATTTGTCCATATTCCTACGGATTTACATAGATATAAAATACTCGCCGATACATTTCCCCAGGTAATGTTGCAAGTAATAATTTCGTAGGTAAATCCCCAAGAATAAATTCCCAGCAAAATTCGCAGCACAAAATCTCCAAATAATTTCGTAGGTAATAAAATCCATTACATAAATTTCCACCAAAATATCTCTAAGTAAATCCGTAGGATAAATTACCTGGAGATTTTTCTACAGATTTCAAAAATATATATATTTGTCCAGATACCTGTGGATTTACCTAGACATAAAATACCGGCCGATATATCTCCCCAGGTAATGTCGCAAGTACGAAATTTTGAAGGTAAATCCCCAAGAATAAATCCTCAGCAAAATTTACAGCACAAAATTCCCAAATAATTTTGTAGGTAATAAAATTCGTTAGATAAATTTCCACCAAAATATCTCTAAGTAAATCCGCAGGATAAATTACCCGAACATTTTTCTACGGATTTACAAAATATATAATTGTTCATATACCTGCGAATTTACTTAGAGATAAAATACCCGCAGATATATTTCCCCAGGTAATATCGCAAGTACGAAATTTATGCAATATGGTGCCAAATTTACCTGCGGAATTTGTTGCAAATATATAGTTCGCAGGTAATATATTTTAATATTAAGAAATTTAATATTTTCGTAGGTAAATCCACATGTATTTCCTGCGATATTATTCCCTAGGTAAAATCCCCATGTAATTTACAGTTTTCTAGTAGTGTTTATCCCTGATTTACTACATGTTTCATGAAATTAAATTAGCATGTGTGGTGAATTATATGATTTGCATGTTAAACCCTTGAAATTTCAATTGATTATTGCATCCATGATGTTCATGTGTTGACAATCCTCATGTGAAATAACCATGCTCCCCAAGTGTTTGATAGGATGCCAATCTGAATTAACTAGTGAAATCATGGTATGTTATCATGTGGACCCATTCATGTACAAGTTCATGTAGCTCAAGTGTTTGACAAAATGCCTAGGTGCATGTAATGTTAACAACTATTTATTGTTCTGCTTTTCAAGATCATGCCATGCTTTACTTTCCATGCTTTCGAGTCCTGGGGGTATTCAATACCCAAAAATCTAGCTGTTTACCTAGAGCTACAGTAGTTACAAAATAGTCTCAGTAATGTCATGAACATTAGTACATAGTCAATTACAGAACTCAGTGAAATTCAGTTTTAGTCCAGTTCAGCTCAGTATCATGATCAATGTATTTAGTCAGTTAACAGAACTCAGAGAACTCAGTCCAGTTCAGTCAGTTAACACGATCAGTAATAGTTTAGTCAAGCCTAGTACAGTCGAGAAATCAGTTCAGTGTCTATTCAGTTGGGAGTAGGAATCATCACCGAGCGAACCCAGGGATGGGGGCTTTCCTGTTAGCAAACGGTTTGACACTTAGAAACAATCCTTGTGTTATAGAACTATGTAGCCATTGTAGGTTGAGATATCTTCCTGCCAGACTAGGGTTGATATATCTCGTATGAGTTTTCCTGCCAGTGAGGGTTGATGAAATATCTTCCTGCAAAGAGAGGGTTAACTCATAGCCATTGTTAGTATACCTTGGCAAGGTGCTAACACCCTTCCAACTGGGGTCACAGGTTAGGCCCCAACTCAGTTTATAATCGACGTATATCGGTTAAATGAACACTCCCACAGTTACGGTTTTAATTTCAGATTTAATATAAAATCTCAGATCAGTTTTTAGAATCAGGATTGTCAGGCATTGTTACCTAGCTCAGTATAAAACTTAATTTAGTTCTATAGAATTAGGACTTTCCAAAATAGTCACCCAGTTATCAGTAATATAGTTATCAGTAATCTCAGATATCAGTAACTTATCTATCAGAACTTAGATTAAGTTTCAGTAATAATCTCAGATACAATATATATATATATATATATATATATATGTATATGTAAAGCATTACATACTCAGTATTTACAGTAGTTTTAGTATTCTATGTGCTCTTCTTTAGTTACTTCATATTATTCAGTCAATTACTGTTCATGCATATAAACCCTTGCTTTCAACCTTACCTCATCTAGCATACCAGTATATTCCACGTACTGACAGATACTTTCTCTTTGTGTTATGATGTCTTATATCATATGTCCGGATGCTCAGGTTCCAGATCGGGCTTAGACAGATTTGGATAGCAACAACAGTTTTAGTAGTGAGTCATCATCTATCAAGGATATGATTTTATTTTAGTATTTTTAGTAGCTTTAGTATTTCAGTAGTCGAAGTTAGTTAGGGGCTTGTCCAATCAACTCCACATTTAGACAATTCAGTTAGAGGCTTTTCAAACTACACTAGCTCAGAAAATATTCAGTTTCAGATATTATACTTAATAGTATTCAGATTATGAACCTTATGAAATTTCAGGCTAACTTCTACATTATTTTAGTATTATTATTCAGTGCTCACAATAGGTACCAATCATGGGTTAGCTTATGGTACGTCAGGGTCGTAAGTACCGTGTAGCATCCGGTGTGTAGACTTGGGGCATTACAAGCGTGATATCAGAGCCTAAGGTTCAACAAAGTCCTAGGGAGTCTGAAATCTACATCTAGTAGAGTCTTGTGATGGGTGTGTAGCGCGCCACACTTATGGACAAGAGGCTGTGAGACATTTTTAGGAAAAGTTTCCCTTCTTTCAGTATTCATGTTGTGCGAGTGAGCATGAGCTCAAGTTAAAATCTCTGTCAAAATATGCCTTCCAAAAAGACTAACGAAAGAAGAACTGGAAACCAACCAGCACCTCTGCCCATTCAGGATGATCCCATGAATGAGTATGTCTCTTACTCCAAACTCAGGATTGCTTTCACTGCCTTAGCTTATTCAGTAGTTGCTCAGAACAATCAACTGGCTATTATCCTATCTAGGCTTATGGCTTATGCTATGCAGAGTAAGGTAGAGAGGTGTAGAGAAAAAGGAGAAAGAATAAGAGGTCCAAAACGTCAGGGCCAAAGAGTGGCCGAACAAATCCTTCTTTCTAGAAATATTGTAGAAACCATCAGTATGTCTGCAGGGCTGGCAGTGATGTTTATTTCGGGTGTGGCAAGTCAGGCCATAGAATTAGAGATTGTCCTCAGTCAGGTTCTCAGGGTCAGTATAATAGTCCTTCAGCTCAGTCCGATCGCCTGAATCAGCAGGGTGCTGCTTCCAGTGCCACCAGTGAGCAACGCCCAAATAAACTCTATGCACTTTATTCCCAATAGGATTAGAAAAGTTCTCCTGATATGGCCATTGGTACATTGCAAGTTTATCATTTACATGTTTATACTTTATTAGATCCAGGAGCTTTTTTGTACTTTGTATCTCCTTCTATAGCTGTTAACTTTGGAGTCAGTCCCGAAATCCTACCAGAGCTCTTCTCAGTCTCTACCCCAGTGGGTAAATCTATCATAGCCCAACGGGTATACAGGAACTGTCTGGTTATGGTATCTCAAAAAGTTACATCAGCAGACTTAGTAGAGCTAAAGATGATGAATTTTGATGTCATTCTCAGCATGGAATTGGCATCCTTCATGCTATGCTTCTATTGACTGTAGAAATAGAGTTGTCCATTGTCAGTTTTTGCATGAACCTATCCTAGAATCGAGGGGTAGTACTTTAGCACTTAGGGGTTAGCTTATTTCCTACCTAAGGGCGAGGAAAATGATATCCAAGGGGTGTGTCTATTATATTTTTTGAGTTAAGGATACTAGTTCTGCGACTCCTAGTCTAGAGTCAGTTCCAGTAGCATGTGATTTTCCAGATATATTTTCCGAAGATCTTCCCGGAGTTCCTCATGAGAGGGAAATTGACTTCGAAATAAACCTTCTTCCTGATACTCATCCTATCTCTATCCCACCATATAGAATGGATCCAACAGAACTCAAAGAGTTAAAAGAATAATTGAAGGATCTCCTAGATAAGGGATTCATCAGACCTAGTGTATCCCCTTAGTGTGACCAGTTCTATTTATGCGTAAGAAAGATGGTTCTCTCAGAATGTGTATTAACTACCATCAGTTGAACAAAGTCACGATCAAGAACAAGTATCCACTTTGCAGAATCGATTAATTGTCTGACTAACTTCAGGGTGCGATTTATTTTTCTAAGATAGACCTCAGATCAGGCTATCATCAGCTTAGAGTTATGGTCACTTCAAATTCCTAGTCATGTTATTTGGTCTTTCCAATATCCCAGCAGCTTTCATGGACTTAATGAACAGAGTGTTCAAGCAATGCTTAGACTTATTCGTTAGACTCTTCATAGATGATATTCTTGTCTACTCCCATAGTGAACATGATCATACAGACCATCTCAGAATAGTATTTCAGAACCTCAGAGCCTATCAGTTGTTTGCCAAATTCATTAAATGGAAAATTTGGCTAAGATCAATAGCTTTCTTTGGTCATATAATTTCCGGTGATGGAATTAGAGTGGTTGAGTAAGTGATTAACAAATTTAGAATAATGGCTTTAAGTTAAGGGGGAGATGGTAGGGAAAGTAACCAGGTCAGGCTCTTAGATTCTAGTAGTGATACAGGGTACTGTAGAACATCAGTAGAGGGGGGAAAGATACTTGAACCAATTGTATTTTAGTTAAAGGTATTGTACTTTAGTTATTACGATATCTACTCATGATTTATGCATTATCCCTATGCTCATAGCTCACATTCATACACTTACCATAGAATCATGTATGATCCAAGTCCCTCGTATGAGGAGTCCTAGTTTGCTCAGCAGTGCAAATCATGTTCTACGAATTCAAAAATTCCAGCACTCAGGTCATGCAGCCCATGACTCATGTGTTCATGCTCAATAGTATGTTCAGTTCCTGCATTCATTGCACACTCCAAATGATCAGTGAAATTTAGATTATGTTGTGGATATACTCAGTTTAGGTATTTTAATGAACCCATGGTGTTGGTATTCTATTCCTACTCTCAGGCCTCTTCTAAATGAGGAGTTGTAAATAATGCAGGGTGTGTGGAAATTAATAATTCATACTTGTATTATAGTGTTATATGTGCATCTCGTAGATCCGAGTAGGCTTGTACATAGTGAGAGAATTCAGTCCAACTTAAACTTCAGTAGGAAGAGTTAGCAGTGCCCATGTGAATATTTTCAGTAGTCTCAAGTGAAGTACAATATTAAGGTAGAAGGTATAATTGAGAGAGTATTTATAGAGTATGTCTAAGCCTGAAAATAGTAGTTGTAGTGCATAAGTCCCAGTAGCTCTATCCCAACTGATGTTTCATAGGCCTGTGTTTCATATTACCGTATTTGAACCTTGTTGTGTTTCTTATTCAGATGTCTGATTCGGACTATGCCTAAGATTCCTTACTCCCTAAAAGTCATTAGAAATTCTTAGAAAGAGTATTGAAGAAATACTCCAGTTAAGCATGATCTTTCAGTATGAGTTAGTTTGTATAGCCATGGATTCAGATTGGCAGTCAGACAGACAGGTTCCTATAGTGTTTTCGTCTTCTGATCTAGTATTACTATTTGAAGTTTCATGGGTATATCCCTTCAAAGAAATAGTTTGTTCACATCCATATGAATTGTGAATCCATTTTAGTTCATGCATAATTTTTCAGATCCCAGATAGTCTGTCAAGATTCAGTCCGTAAGCATCTCGAGCTTTTCATGTACTAAGTATCTTATCTTTTCTTCACAAAATCAGTTCCAGCTTGAAGTAATAGTTACTCATATGTTAACTCTCTTGTTATATCTCAGCTTTTCAACCATCCTAATATTAGTGCATGTATTCATAAAAACCAATTCAGTATTCAGTTCAGTATCAGGTTTTCTTGACTATATCATACAGTTATCAGCTATTCGGTTATCAGTATTTTAGTACCTCAATTTACAGGCGATTTCAAAATTATGTTCTATGCTTGGTCTTGTATTCTCAGATAATATAGTTTTCACAAATTCATGCTCGGTTATCTCATGTTACCTAGTCAGTCCCTACATTATATGTATAATATTCTACAGTTTCAGTCTATTTATTCAAACTAAGTGCAGTTCAAGCTTGCATGACCAGTATTCTGCTATCAGTCATTTAGTTAATCAGATTAGTTAGTATGTTTATGCATTCATGCTCAGTGTGATTGTATATTTAGATCCTTGATTTATGTCAATCTCCATCACATAGTTTTAGGCCCAGTATTCATACAGTATTCACATTTTACCATATCCCAACTTTAGTTCTACTTATATCCCTAAAGCATAGTCTTATAGAAACAAAGCGTAGAGATTCACCAGCTTATTAGAGTATGTTTGCCATTCATGCTTTAGGATATTTCAATTTTTAGTTTATTCCAGCCTATTGGTGAGTCTACTTATGCTTAATATGCATGTTTTAAGATTATGTATGAAATTAGTTTTACTCAATGCATTCACCTCCGCATTACTATGTTACATGCTCAGATTTTCTTTACAAATTTGGTATCAATTACCGTTACCTATCATCCTCATGACAGTCATACATTCATAAATTATTTCAGTCAAGTAATCATGCTATAGTTATGCACGTTCAGTGTGAAAACCCATTTTATCAGTTCAGTCATGTAATCATGCTTTAGTTGTGCATGTTCAGTATGTAAACTCAGTGTATCAGTATTCTCAACTTAGTCAGTCTCATTCAAGGATCAATGTTCCCAAGGGGGAGATATTGTAAGACCCCGCAAAATCCTAGCTTAACTCAGTCCTTTAGAGCATGAAAAGAGGTCCCAGACTTAGAAATTTCTACTAAGTGTTTATACTTAGTATCATTTTTATCCTTCATAATCTAGCAAGCTAATTTTACGACCCTTATGACCTTAAAATACCAATCCTTGGATTGAATCATGATCAGGTATGTACATAGGTCACTTCAGGTGAGTTTTAATTTTTTTGGACCTCGTTTGAAACGTGTTTGGTAGACCAAAATAGTAGGTCGATGCGATCTCAACGTGTCGCATTACCCATTGCATCTATGGATATTTTTCCCAGCGTCAGAGTGCAATTCTAGTGACCCAATGTGAACTCGCTGGGGTGCATTGGCCATCGCATCGATACCATTTATGCAGTGCGTTGCTGGGCATGTTTTCTATCATTAAAAATCTGCGTCTAGAGGGGTAATTATGTCATTTTCCCCATCTTTATTCAGGCTTTAAATACGAGATTAAGCTATTCTAAGGGCAAAATCACTCATTCTCTCTCAATTTCTCTTAAGAACAAAACCCTAGGTCAATCAAATTCCAAGTCCTAGGATCAACAAATCACCAACAACTTTTAGAGAATTTACAATCAAGGTATGTTAGGTGTTCATCTAAGAGTTTCTTTCCACCTTTGGAGTTCAAGAACATATTTTAAAACAACAAGTTGATTTCTTTCATAGATTTTATATTGAACTTGATCGTATTCATGTTCATGATATTATTTGGGTTTTAATGCATGATTTAGTACAAGTTTCATGAAATTAAATTAGCATGTGTGGTAAATTATATGATTTTCATGTTAAACCCTTGAAATTTATATTGATTATTACATCCATGATGTTCATGTGTTGACAATCCTCATGTGAAATAACCATGCTCCCCAAGTCTTTGATAGAATTCCTATGTGAATTGAATAGTAAAATCATGGTATGTCATCATGTGGATCCATTAATGTACAAGTTCATGTATCTCAAGTGTTTGACAAAATGCCTAGGTGCATGTAATGTTAACAAGTATTTATTGGTATGCTTTTCAAGATCGTGCCATGCTTTACTTTCCATGCTTTCGAGTCCTGGGGGTATTCAATACCCAAAAATCTAGCTGTTTACCTAGAGCTACAATAGTAATAGAATAGTCTTAGTAATGTCATGAATAGTAGTAACCAGTCAATTACAGAACTTAGTGAAACTCAGTATTAGTCTAGTTCAACTCGGTATCATGAACAGTGTATTTAGTCAGTTAAAAGAACTTAGTGAACTCAGTTTAGCTTAGTCAGTTAGCATAATCAGTAGCAGTTCAGTTAAGCCTAGTATAGTCTAGAAATCAGTTCAGTGTCTATTCAGTTAAGAGTAGAAATCAGCACCGAGCAAACCGAGGGATGGGGGCATTCCTGCTAGTAGAGGGTTTGACCATTAGTAGCAATCCCTACATTACAGAACTACGTAGCTAGCATAGGTTGAAATATCTTCCTTACAGACGGGTTGATACATCTTGTACGAGTTTTTCTGCCAGCGAGGGTTGACGAAATATCTTCCTACTAGAGAGGGTTAACTCATAGCCATTATTAGTATCCCTTGGAAAAGTGCTAATACCCTTCCAACTAGGGTCACAGGTTGGACCCCAACTAAATTTATAATCGAGGTATGTCGGTTAGATGAACACTCCCACAGTTACATTTTGAATTTCAGACTCAGTATAAAACCTCATATTAGTTTTTAGAATCAAGACTGTCAGGCACAGTCACCCAGCTTAGTGTAGAACTTAGTTTAGTTCTACAGAATTAGGACTGTCATAAACAATTACCCAATTATTAGTAATACTGTTATCAATAATTTTAGATATAAGTAACTCAGTTATCAGAACTCAGACTCAGTTTTAGTAATAATCACAAATATAGTATATACATGTATATGCGAAGCATTAGATACTCAATATTTACAGTAGTTTCAGTAGTCCATGTGCTCTTATTTATATACTTTATATTATTTAGTCAGTTACTGTTCATGCGTACAACCCTTGCATTCAGCCTTACCTCACCTAGCATACCAGTACATTCTACATACTGAACCTTATGGCATTTCAGCCTAACTTTTGTATTATTTTAGTATTATTATTCAGTGCTCACAACAGGTACCGGTCATGGTTTAGTTTGTGGTCCTTCAGGGTCGTAAACACCGTGTGGTATCTGGGTTACAAACTAGGGGCGTTACAAACTTGGTTGTGTAGTGTATCATACTTATGGACAAGAGGCTATGAGACATTTTTAGGAAAAGTTTCCCTTCTTTAAGTATCTATGTCGTGCGAGTGATCATGAGCTCAAGTTAAACTCTCTGTCTAATCCAAATTTCCCTTCCATGTATAGACTATGCCTCACAAAAAGACTAACAAAAGAAGAACTGGAAACCAGCTAGCACTTCCGCCCGTTCAGGTAGATCCCCTGAATGAGCATGTCTCTCACTCTAAACTTAGGACTTCTTTCACTTTCTTAGCTTATTCATTAGTTTCCCAGAACAATCAAATGGCTATTATCATATCTAGGCTTATGTCTCATACTTTACAAAGTGCGGAGGAGAGGCATAGAGAAAAAGGGAGAAAGAATAAGAGGGCTAGAACGTCAAGGCCAAAGAATGGCAGAACAAATCCTCATTGCAAGAAATATGGCAGAAACCATCAGGGTATCTGCAAGGCTGGTTGTGATGTTTATTTGGGGTATAGAAAGCCAAGCCATAGAATCATAGATTGTCCTTAGTCAGGTTCTCATGGTCAGTACAATTGTCCTTCAGCCCAGTTCGGTTGCCCAAATCAGCAGGGCGTTGCTTCTAGTGCCACCAGTGGGCAATGACCAAACAGACTCTATGCACTTTAGTCCCAACAAGATCAGGAAAGTTCTCCTGATGTGGCCACCGGTAGGTTGCAAGTTTATCATTTATATATTTATTCTTTGCTAGATCTAGGAGCTTCTTTGTACCTTTTAACTCCTTCTAGAACTGTTGAATTTGGATTCAGTCTTGAAATCCTAGCAGAGCCCTTCTTAGTCTCTACCCAGTGGGTAAATCTATCATAACTCGACGAGTATACAGGAACTGTCCAATTAAGGTATATTAGAAAGTTATAAGAATGTCATCTATGAAGACCTAATACTAAAAAATTATATTTCAGATCCTAGATAGTCAGTCAGGATTCAGTTTATAAGCATCCCGAGCTTTTCATGTACTAAATCTCTTATCATTTCTTCATGAAATCAGTTCCATCTTGAAGTAATAGTTACTCATAAGTTAACTCTTTTGTTATATCTCAGCCGTACAACCATCCTCATGTCAGTGCATGTATTTACGAAAATTAGTTCAGTATTCAGTTTAGTAGCAGATTTGCTTGACCATAGCATACAGTTATTAGCTATTCGATTATCAGTATTTTATTACCTCAGTTTACATATTATTTTAGTATCATGTTCTACGCTTGGTCTTGCATTCTCAGATAATGCAGTTTTCAAAATTTTTTCTCAGTTATCTCATGTTACCTAGATAGTCCTTACCTCATATGTATAATACCCTATAGTTTTAGTCCAGTTATGCAGACTAAGTGCAATTTAGGCATGCATGACCAGTGTTCAGCCATCAGTAATTCAGTTAATCAGATAAGTTAGTGTATTTATTGTTATGCTTTTCAAGATCACGCCATGCTTTACTTTCCATGGTTTTGAGTCCTGAGGGTATTCAATACCCAAAAATCTAGTTGTTTACCTAAAGCTATAGTAGTTACTAGATAGTCTCAATAATATTATGAATAGTAGTACTTAGTCAGTTACAGAACTTTAAGAAACTTAGTATTAGTCTAGTTCAACTCAGTATAATGAACAGTGTATTTAGTCAGCTAACAGACCTCAATGAACTCTGTCCAGTTCAGTCAGTTAGCATGATCAATAATAGTTCATTCAATCCTAGTACAGTCTAGAAATCAGTTTAGTATCTATTCAGTTAGGAGTTAGCACCAAGCGAACCCAGGGATGGGGCATTCTTTCTAGCAGAGGGTTTGGCCGTTAATAGCAATCCCTGTGTTACAAAACTATGTAACCAATGTAGGTTGGGATATCTTTCTGCCAGACTAGGGCTGATACTTCTCATATGAATTTTCCTACTAGCGAGGGTTGACAAAATATCTTCCTGCCAGAGAGGTTTAACTCATAGCCATTGTTAGTATCCTTTGGCATGGTGCTAACACCTTTTCAACTGGGTCATAGATTGGACCCCAACCCATTTTATAATTGGGGTATGTCGGTTAGATGAACACTCCCACTATTAAAGTTTTAGTTTCCGACTCAGTATAAAACCTTAGATTAGTTTTCAGAATCAGGACTGTCAGGTACAGCTATCCAGCTCAGTATAAAACTCAGTTTAGTTCTACAGATTTAGTGCTATCAGTAATCTCGATATCAGTAACTCAGTTATCAAAACTCAGACTCATTTTCAGTAATAATCTTTGATACAATATATATATGTATATATGCAGCATTGCATACTCAGTATTTACAGTAGTTTTAGTATTCCATGTGCTCTCATTCAGTTACTTCATATCATTAAGTTAGTTACTGTTCATGCATATGAACCCTTACATTCAACCTTATCTCACCTAGCATACCATTACATGCTATGTACTGATGCATACTTTCTCTTTGGCCTATGATGTCTCATATCATAGGTTCAAACACTCAGGCTCCTGACTGCGCTTTGACAGATTCAGATAGCAGCAACAGTTTTAGTATTGAGTCCTCATCTATTAAGGATATGCTTTTATTTTAGCATTTTTAGCAGCTTTAATATTTCAGTAGTCAGAGTTAGTTAAGGGCTTGTCCCATCAACCCCACATTTAGACAGTTCAGTTAGAGGCTTTTAAGACTCGACCAGCTCAGACAGTATTCAGTTTTAGATATTATTATCAGGTGTTATACTTAATAGTTTTCAGATTATGAACCTTATGGCATTTCAGCCTAACTTCTGCATTATTTCAGTGTTATTATTCAGTGCTCACAACAAGTACCAGTCATGGGTTAGCTTATGGTCCTTAGGGGTTGTAAGCACCGTGTGGCATTTGGGGTGCAGACTTGGGGTGTTAGAATAAGTCCCACTTGAGCCAGGTAAGTGATGCAATAACTATTACAGTGAAAATATGAGAATTTTGGGATTTCTGAACTTTTACTTATGAATCCACTTATGGGAGTCGTAAGTACCACTTACAACCTCATAAGTGGTGTCATAAGTATCACAACAAAAAGTTCAGAGGTACAAAATTTTTTTGTCACTTATGACTTCCCAGTTATGGGTCTTAAGTTACACCATCAATGATAGACAAATTTTGTGTCCAAATTTTCAAAATCTTGGTTGTACACAAGTGAATACGACCCAAACCAGCCTACCAACACTTTTAAATGTATAAAATTCAACTCCTATGCCCCATATTCTTAGAATTTGTAACTCCCTCCTAAATTTAAACTCTTTAACTCCCTTCTTAACTCTATAAAAGGCAAAACTCCTTCATTATCCCATCACTTGCATGCTTAAGAACATTTAAAGGCTAGGTTTTTCTTCAATTGTCCAATTTTCTACTTCCATCTCTCGCAATCAAGGTAAATTTCTTGGCCCCTACTAGTATATTATTGTTCTTTAACAAAGAAAAGTGAGTTGGTAATTGAATATGCTTTCCAATTATGTAAAACTCAAAAATCATGTTTGTAGGAGCCTAGAATAATCTAAAAGTTAAAATTGGTGCATTGTTCTTGAATAAATAATATGTGATTTATGTCCTAAATGGAAGTAAAAGTTAAAAAGGTTGATGAAAACCCAAAATTTTGGGTTCCATACCTATGTTTGTAAACTTGATAAATGTTGTTTTGTGAAAAATTAGGCTTGAATGGGCTAAATACACCGTATGGGGATGTGAAATTTGAAAAAATTGAAGTACAAGGAACCTATGATGGCACCTATGAGTCACGTAAGTAGCACTTATGGGCCATATGTGCCTTTGTAGGTGTCAAATCTAAAGCATTGAATCTTCAGGGCTATGTCTGTACTTACGAAGGCCACTTATGGACCGTAAGTGGCACCTATGGCCCGTAGGTGTCCCACCCTAAATGTTCTCATTTTTAAAAAAATTTTAGTCCCCTCTTATCTTTCCAACACTAACAACTAATATTTCAGGTATTATGGTACCCAAGGCAACCATAAAAAGGAGTGTAGCCAAGGCTTTGGGATGAATCCCCTGAGATTAGTGGCTCAGTGGAGGAATAATCGGTTGCCCCAGATAGAATAGAGACTTCACGGACTAGGAAACAGAGGTAGGCTGCAGCTACAACCATCATTGTATCTATTTGGTCATCTAGGATACCCAACCTGCCCCCATACAGACTCAACCAGGCACTCAGCTCGCATCTACACAGGCCGACACCTACATAACCATATCTAAACCAGTTCCTAGGTTGAGGATGAAGTTAGAAAGGACTTCACCAATGTACACTCCCCAGTCTGAGGAGGAAGAGTCAGAGACCAGACAGGAGTTTGAGTCCGAATCAAATTTTGGTTTGGGTAAGCAGGAGGACAGATAAGACCCCAGTTCAAGAAGGGGTAGAGAATAAGTCGACCTTAGCGCGAGTCAGCGTCAGCAATACCTAGTATGAGGAGGGTTTATCTCAAGTGCCACTTTAGTTTCTATCTTTTTCAGAATTTAACGCAAAGCTCCTTGCATAGGATCTTCAACCTCTTATTCCACCACCAATTAATCTCATATTTTACTCTACCCATGTCATGGTTATTTTAATAGCTGAGATAAGCCCGAGATGGTATGTAGAGGGGATGCAACTAATTTATATGCAAGAAACTTTATTACTGAGGCAGGTCGGCGTAAGAGAACTATTCAAGCTAAGTAGAGGTTTGAGTTATCAGGGCTAGTAGAGGCACCAAACCTACGGCCCTCTTTTGAGCAATACCAGTTGGGGTGGATGACTCGACCCTAGGGATCTTAAAGTCAGGTTGCGGTATTGGAGTTATTCTCCTTCTACACTGCCACAGTTGATTTTCTCACACCTAGAGGAGATAGAAGCATAGAGCAGCCATAGTAAGAGCATATTTTGGTGAGAGGAGTTCAGGTTGATATTTCAGCAACAACTATCAATGTAGTTCTCTTTAGGCCTTACTATGTAGCTCTGACATCTATAAAAAAATGATTTCCAGTTGATATTGATGTGAGATAGATGCGCCATAAGAGATACTGAATCTAGATAGCATATTTTAGGTATGGAGAGATAGATCGCTACCAGATTTCAGACTTAGGTGATGATGGCTCCCTAGATTAAGGGTAAGGAGGAGATTAAGAAGGTGGCACTATATTTTGCAGCCAATTTTTGGTAAAAAGTAGTACACTTTCAATTGTATCCGACTACATCAGACAACCCTTTAACATGGGATAGAGCTGTACTAGTTGTGACTTTGCTGGCAGGATATAAGATCGACTTTGTCGCGTTGATCCGATATGACATGCAGAAGCGGGCATTTTGGGAAATTACCACTCTTCCATTCCCTTGCCTAATCTAGAAGTTATGTGATAAGGCAGGTGTACCTGAGATTCTGGATGTGGATAGAAGACTTGAAGTGACTATCATTACATATACGAGCATGATTAAGGATCCGACAAACTTGGTCCTTTCCTAGAGAGCTCAGGCTATGATTTTGACCTATTTTGAGGGGCCTCCAGCTCCAACAAAGTATGTTCATAGGTCAAACATGGATGTTGATGATTCGGGTGTCAATATTAATATAAGCGAGCATAGAGATAAGCTCGAGGTTGCTACAGAGGGAGAGGGAGCCCCAACTACTTCCACTTTAGCCCAGCCTCTAATTTTTAGCCGATTGAGGCATCTACTATGCCCCCTCACCCCACTCCCAATGCTACAACTATATCTATAAAGTTTATTACAGTACCCTATGAGTTCTTACAGAGCCTAGGGAGAGGCAAGATAAGACTATTACCTTCTTTTCTGAGGTAGAGTCTTAGCCTGCTCATTGTATGGATAGATTAGGCCTTGTGTTTAGAACATGTTAGAGAGTGATGAGACTCAGATATAGGTTGAAATTTAGGTTGAGATATTGGTGTTCACTAGTGAGTTACATGCTTGGATAGATGCTTTTAAGGGCTGGGTTAGTGCACAATTTTGAGATACACCAGCTCCAGATCCATATGTGATTAGGGAAAAGGTGGCCAACTACAAAAGAGGTACTCTTTTTTGCTGAGAGCTAAGTTCTAGTCATCTCATATTTTTCCATAATTCACTTATCCTATGCCTCCATGCTACCCTAGGCAATTTAATCTATTTGTTGAGAAAAAGTTGATCTAGGTGGTTGGGACCAAGAGAGGTAGAGAGAAAAAGCTATGGAACCACTCCATTCAATTTGATCAAGACTTTAAAAATATCACTTTTAGTTATAGGGAGTCTACAACGGCGAATGTAATCAGATTTCATGAGATAGCAGTTGATGCGTCTTCTAGTCATACTCCACCTCTTCCAATTGAGATACCAAATTCCCCATATGGGGGCAAACATAAGCCAGGCACTTAGTGTGTCCCTATATGTCCTCTCTCCCTTATTTTACACTGTATTCTTGCATTGTTGACAATGCATTATCTTTTAGTTTGGGGGTAGGGGTGTACCATAAATGGAGCGAGTTTTTACTATCCTTTTTCTTTTCCTGTCGGTCACACTATGATAGTGGAACTAGGAGGAAAATAAGTAACTAAGGGTATTTGATGTATTTTGTTTTGATTGTGCTTAAATTCTTTTGAGAAAAATGATACCCCTCTAAAAATTTGTTTTTGAACTATGTGATATGTGTATAGATACATATGACCACTATGAATCTCATTATGGCATTAGGATTAGGGATATAATAATCATAGCCAACATTTGCATGAACCAGATTGGTAGAAGTGTGATACAACTTTATGCCAAGTGTGTATGACATCCTTACTTAGTTTCCCATATGTAAAGAATTCAAAAATTTCCTGATTGATCTTGCCTAGGTTTTATGGTAGTCGGTTAGGATAGGATCATAGGACATTCTAGAAATTAGCCCACTTTTAGCCTAAACAACCTCCCAAATGAGAATAAGGATTCCATGATCCCTATTTGAGCACACATAGACTTATTTTCTTATTTCCACTTTTTACCTTACCATTCTAATTACAATGAACATATTTTAGCCCTGGTCATCCTTGGACACTATGCATCTCAACTTATGCAAATTGCCTAAGTTAAGAGTGGCTATCATAGTGATGCATGATTAGAAGTGGGTATGAATAAGGGAATAAATAAAAAAAGAAAGTATGGTTGGGTGTGTTAAAAAAAAGAAAAAATGGAAAAAGAAAAAAAAAGAGAATAAGAGAAAATTACAAAAAGAAAGAATTAAAGATACCACACCCAACCTGAATGAGAAATAAAAGAATAAAAATAGAAAATAAGGGTAGAATGAAAGAGAGTTTATTGATAAGTGGATCCCAAATGTAATTGTAGTTCCAAGGAGGCCTAGTCACCATACCATCCCCAAGCCTATGTTACAAGCCGAGTAAAGTCTTATAGTGATCCTAGCTCGACTGTTTAAAAAATAAGGGTAAATAAAGTAACGGCAAGCCTGTGGTATTCTATGCACATTGTGGAACTTTTTTTGAGAGTGTGAGTATCTTGTAATTGTCCCTTCACCAATTCTTTATTCTACTGAGTGAGCTGGACTTCTTTATCATGAGGGTGCATGGGTTGTGTTCTTGCTTCTTATCTATTTAGACAGTGTAATTTGTACATATTATTAATTATGTGTTGCTAATGTAATGCAATAGGTTGATTCTCTTGTGTCACATTGTTGATCTTCATTGATTTACACAGTTATTTTCAAAAGTTTATAAGTAGGAGGGGGTTATGTTTTTTTAGCTGAGATGAGGATTGACTGCCATAGGTATCATAGGTTTCTCTTGGTTAAGCATCATGTTGTGTTTTTTGTTATGGTTTTGTTTTGTGAGGACATGCAAATGTTCTAAGTGTAGGGTGTTAATGTGCCATGGTTTCATGGCACTTTTGATGCTTAAAATCAGAAAATATGCAAGTACTTAGGCTTGTTTTTTTAGATATGAGGTGTTTTTGTGTCTATTTTGTAGGGAACTAGGTTTTGGAACATAAAATTAAGAACAAGAGTTAAAATTACAAAAGGAACAGTGATGATGCCACTTAAGGGCATAGGTCCCATTTATGGCCCGTAAGTGACCTATAATAGGTCTCAGAGAAGAAACTTTAGAGAATCAGAATATTGGAGTGTTTCCTGCTAGTTACAATGGTTCACCTCCAACTCGTAGGTACCACCTATGCTCCATAGGTACAAATGCAAAAGAGTTTCTACAGATTTGATGAAGACTGGGACTTGCGAAGGCCACCTATGTGGCATAGGTGCCACTTATGGCCCATAAGTGGCCACCGACTAAGTTTTTCTTGTATATTTTGGTTTAGATTTCAAGGGTTTTAGTACTCTATAAATACTCTCTTAATATTTTTTAATTAGCTTATGCACTCATACTATTCACAAACATATATTTGATTCTAAGATTGACTTTTGATCTTAGAATCTCTTTGTTCTTGATTTTTGGTTGATTAATTGATTTGAGACGTTGAGTTTTATTCTTCCATTGTTGTGAGATTACTTCTATACTTTCTTAATTAAATTCCATGACTTTTCTTACAACTATGTGCGGCTAAATACCTTAGCAAGGGTGTGAGAACCCTAGCTGAATAACGAGGTAGGAAAAGTGTGAGGTTCTTTAGATCATTATTTACACATGCATTATGATCTTCTTCAGTTTAATTATTTTATTAGCGTTGTCCAATTCTGATAACCTACCTATATTCGATATCATCTTCACAAGTGAGATTGAGATTGAGAAAAAAGGTTTCAATAGTGATTCAAGGCTATCAACCGTTTTCTAATAACTTGATAGCCAAATAGTGATAGTTAAACTAGGATCAAAGTCAAGGGTTAGTAAGGCAAAAAATTGAGACACAAGATGAAGGGTGAGATTTGTCATAGCATTCACATGATGGTTGGTAATACCTAGCTTGTCAGATTTTGCATGTGTGGCATAAGATAACTATATTGAGCACGATAAACTTATAGAGTTAGAAAGCCAGGGGAAAATAATCCAAGTGTTCATCCTAGATTGTTTACAACCAAAAGTATCTAATACTTGTTACTTTTCACTATTTACTACAAAATTCCCCTATTTTACTTTTTGCACTTTCGGCTACTTCAATAAGTCCAAGAGACAAATTTGATCTATTCCTTATAGGATCGACCCCAACCTAGTTGGGTTACTATAATTTGTTAGTGACCCATTGTATCTTTTTAGAGGGTAGAGTTTGGGTGTCATCAGGGTACTGATATGACTTATGGTTGTGATTCTTAGACTAGTGTATAGATATGAATAAAAGGGATGGTCTATAGTTATAATTCATTGATATAGCCTATTGGGTAAGTTTATCGATATGGCTTATTGATATGGTTTGTTGATACGGTTTATGAATATGTGTTTCAGTTCGAGTTCGATAGTTGATGATGATATTAAAGATATACATTCCAGTTTGAGTATGGCAACTAAAAATAATGATGATGTTACTATTGAGTTTTGGTTTTAGTCCTGCATTGTGAATGTGTATGAGATGATATGGATCGGATGGATTCTTGATTATGGCATGATAATTTGATAATTTATGGCTATTTGGTTGCTTAGTTTTCTTAATTGTACTCTCCAGGCTTATGGGGTCCTGTGTTGGGTTATTTATTTTCTGCACTTATTGGCTTATGGGGCCAATCTTGTAGTTATAGTTGTGTGATCTTTATTTTACTATTTCGTATGCATTCATTTATTGATGTACAACAGTGTCGGACATTATTTCCAGGTTTTCCCCTTTTGCCTTAACTTAGCTTATGTTATCTTGTATCATATCGTATTTAAATCATGATTTAGCGTAGTTGGTCAATGATGCCTACTGAGTACCCATGGTTTTGGTACTCATACTACACTTCTATATCTTTTTGTTGTAGATTCGAGTACGAGTTGTTGCCGCTGATTCAATGCTCGTGCAGGGTTGGTTTCAGAGATTGGGTGAGCTCTTGAAGTCAAAGTTACCATTTTCCTTCTATTTATCTATGTCTAGTCTTTCATCTTTGAGACTAATTATATTTGACTATTTAGTACTCATAGTTCATTTATACTATCTCTTGTGCCGATATTTTTGAGTCTTGAGATGGTTGTGGATTTTCTATCTATCTGTCAGACTATTAAGACTGTATTATTGCAATTTAAGTCTTTAATTGTTAATTTCCATCTTTTAGTCCATTTACCACCAATTTAGCCCATTGTATCTGACTTCGAGCTATGGTTGGGCTTACCTATTGGCAGGATAAAGTAGATGCCATCATGACTCGTAAATCGGGTCGTGACAGTGTGCAACATTGCATTCACTTGTATTTGCCTAATTGAGCTCCAAATTGTTTGAAGTTTAGCATGTTATATGATATTTAAGCACACTTAGATGAACTAGGAATGATTAAATTTTGAGGGATCATTTCCGGCTACTATAAGAAAACAATAATGCTACTTTTTATGATGATAAGTTTGCAGCATTGCATTCACTTGTATTTGCCTAATTGAGCTCTAAATTGTCTGAACTTTTGCATATTATTTTACACGTCATCAATTTTTGATAATGGATATTTACTTTAATATCGTACCCCAACCTCGGGAAGCGCAATTGTCACCTAGTGCCGCACTTGACCCAAATATGACCCTGCTGGGACATATACACTATTGTCGAATACTAGCTACACTTAACAAATACAAACAAACATATCCCATCATATAAGAAGCCCAATCGGCCAGGGCACAATCAGAGAATCCTACAACAACAACAACAACAACAAAAACAGGCCTAGTGTATTCACACAAAGTAAGGTCTGGGGAGGGTAAGATGTACGCAGTCTATACTACTATATCCGAATAAGAAGAGAGGCTGTTTCCGATAGACCCCCGGCTCAAGACGGAGAATAGTACACCAAGCTCGTAAAGAAATATGTAACAGGAAAAGATAGCATACAGAAACAAGACATAATAGAGATAATTATCAGAGAAGTACAAAAAAGAGAAGTACGAGCAATTTGAAATAAGAAATAAGCACTAGGACACCACCTAGTAGAAACCTATATTCATAAACCAGAGGCTCCTCCTCAAGGACATAGTCCTAGTAACAAACACTCACCTACCCCACCAAAACTCACCTGGCTAAAGGCCTCTACTCAAGGAAACAGGCCTAGAATTACTGCCCGGCTACCCAATCGATCTCCTAATACCTTGCCACAATCCACACACTTACCATAACCTTCTACCCTAAGTGGCGACCTCCACACTTTTTTATCTAGGGTCATGTCCTTATTAAGCTGCAGCTGATCCATGTTATGTCTAATCACCTCCCTCCAGTACTTCTTCGGCCTACCTCTACTCCTCCTAAAGCTATCCAAAGCTATCCTCTTATACCTCTTAATCGGGGCATCCGTGCCCTTCCTCATCGTATGCCCAAACCATCTCAACCTTCCTTCTCGAATGTTATCCTCCACCGAAGCCACTCCCACCTTCTCTCGAATTGTCTCATTTCTAACTCTATCCCCTCTAGTAAGTCCACACATCAAACACAACATTCTCATTTCTGCTACGTTCAATCTTTGGATATGAGAGTTCTTGACTGGCCAACATTTCACTCCATACAACATGGCCGGTCGGACTGCCACTCTATAGAATTTGCCTTTAAGCTTAAGGGGAACCTTTTTATCACACAACACTCTGGAGGTAAGTTTCCACTTCATCCACCCTACTCTAATACATTTAGAGACATCCTCATCAATCTCGCCATTCCCCTAAATCATAGACCCAAGATACTTAAAACTGTCCCTTTTACAAACATACTGTGAATCTAACCTCACCACCACTTCGTCCTCCTGAGTCGCGTCACTAAACAATAATAATTGAGCTAACCCAGTAATTCACAATACATATATGACAATTGATATACGGGTTATTGTATGGACGTGCATGTACCAATCCACGAGATGTCTATTAAATACCCCGTTCTTACCCTTTTGAAACAAATGAACCTAGATGCTTTGATACCAATTTATCACGACCCAAAAACCAAGGGTCATATGGCACTTGTCATAGTAAGCCTATCACCTAAACTGATATACAATGAGAAATCAATACCCAAACCAAGGCAAGACCCCTAGAATGGAGTCGAACCATACATATGTAGTAAAAGTGGAAATATAATTAAGATACCAACCAAATCCCAAAGCCTAGAGTAAAATTGTAAGAACTATTAAATACATCTTGAATGTCAAAAAATACAATAATATTCAAAAAAGGATCAGGCTCTGTTTCAGAAAACCAAATATGACATGTAATAGATAGGAAGAAGTAGTAGGCCAACTCCTGAATCATAAGACATCCATTACCTTGAATACTCTAAAAGTCACCTGAATAAGCTATTCGTTTGCTGCACTGTTACCTGGATCTACACCGAAAGGGTGCAGTAGGGATGAGTATGGTCCACTTGTACTCAGTAGGTATCATAGGCCGACTGAGTAAAGTAGAAAATAAAGCATATAAACATAAACTATGGGCACCTCACCTGCAATAATAAAATGTCCCAAATGGTTGCTCAAACTGTCTCAACTAGCACTTCTAATGTACAAACATATAAAAAATACATGCAGAGAAAAGAAGAAAAATATACAAGTACATCAAATACAAGTATAGAAAGAAAGAACGGATGGATAGATATCAACTAGAACATATAAATACAATAACACCATAAGCACAATATGTGAAGTACAATGAATATAAAGATGATGATGATGGTGGTGATAATAATGTGATGCATGAGGTCATCACACAACCTCCGTATACACCTAAGGAGCTAAAAGTTCCTGACATAGGACCCATAGGGGGTTTGTCAACCCGTATACAACCAATATCCAATACTAATATCCATATCTCCTCTACGACACACACATCGGTAAAGGGTCTTTGAGAAGTTATAATTTTGGTGAAAAGCCAATGTTTTTAGTATTTTCAATATTTTCATAGTGGTACCAATGTTTCATGAATATATATGATATGAGGATGCAATGTCCACAACCAACCAAAATGAGAATATCCAATATCCAACCAATATACCAATATACCAGCTATGTGAGCCAAAAATTCACTCAAATCAACCAACCATCTATGATCCAAATTAATCCAGAAAAACCAGCAAGTAAAATATGCAAGAAAAGGGCATTGATACCAAAATCCCTAAAACTAGGTTTTTTCCCACCAAAAAGAGTGTAACCAAAAAATCACATATCAATACCCGGCTAATAACATCATATAAGACCCCCCACGGTCACACATAAGAAAATATTGTAACATAACCACCAAATATTATCCTGATAGGCCCCCACACTAGCACATAAATCACTTAAACATATTTTCCATGAGTAAACCCCATACCCATAACATGTTTTTATTATTTTATTAACTACCCGACCTAGTTTGAAGAAAGTTAAGCCATAACCTACCTCAAATGCCGAAAATTGGTCCATAAAGCGTTCAACTTGGAGATTTTCCCTCACGAATGAATCCAAAATCAACTAGAACATACAAATACAGAATCTACGCATCAAAAGAAAGCCAATTATACCCATATTGCGTATTTTTACGTTAGGGTCAAAACGGACCCCCATAATGGGTTTTTAAAAAGAAGGGTAAAAATCATAATTTAATTTTAGAAACATGTTCCCAATACTCATAGGAGTATACAACTGAAAACCCATACAAAAATGAGTGAAAAACGAGATTTAAATCAAAGAATAACCATTTTCAAGCTTTACCGGCAAAAACCCCCAAAACCCATGGTAGAAATTAAGAATTTGAAGTTGTTTTAAAGATTAAATTGAGAGAAAAATTATAATTATAATATTAGAAACTTACCTATAGAAGAAATCTCAAAATCCCTTTCAGAATCATCCAAATTCGAGCTCCCAATCCCCCAAAATGGTGAAAACGGGGTTTTAATTCTCAACTTGGATAGAAATCATGAAAAATATAATAAATGTTCTTGTTAAATAGGGAAAATAGAGTTCTAAATAGATAAACAATTATTCTATGAGAAAAATGCATAAAAAATCATCAAAATTGGGTATTCTAGCTCCCAAAATATCAATAATACGAATTCGGGGTCTTATACTCAGCGATGGTCACTTAAACGACACTTTAATCACTTAACCGACCTGATCAAAGGGTCATAATGTCACTTATGCGAACAAAAGTTCATGTACGAGATCACACTAGTACCAATAATTTCAAAAATTGATTTTTAACTCTCGGAACTCATTTGAAACTCTATGAACATGATACAATAGTGAAATTTTATTGTAAAATATATTCCGGATCCAATCGAATCAACAAATTTATGAAAAAGGTCATGATTATCAAAGTTGAGCCTCGGGACCCTATTTAGACTATTTTAGAACCAAGGGTCGAAATGGGATCTAAAAGCCATAAAACAAAACCAACCCCTCTAATAACCCAAATTCGACATTCAAGATCTAATGGTAATATCAGATTTTTGAAAAACATCATTTTAACAAAGTTAACTACTGAAACTCGATTTCACAACTCTTTGAACCGAGGGTCGAAATGAGATATAAAAGCCATAAAACCACATCAACAATGTTACCAAGCCAAAAATCAATGTTTTGGATCTACTGACACAGTCTGTTTTGCCATCAAATGCACAGATCAATAAATGTTGACCAAAGTCAACTATAAGACATTTTAATCCACCAAAATTCACAAACTCACATAAGTCACAGCTAAATGCATCTAAAATTGTGCTAGTTATTCCTATAACCCATAAATATTACAACATAACCACGGGGAGAGGTAAAATGGTAAAATAACACAAAAATAAATATTTTACAAAAATTAAATCATTACATCATCCATCACTAAAAGTATAGTTCGTCTTTGAACTAAAGGCAATAGAAATAACTAAACCAGTGAAAAGTTGGGGATAACTATTATGCATATCAGAATATACCTTCGAAGTAGACTTATCTGCTGATCAATGTCGCTACTGGACCTTAACCGCAGGAATAACTCTAGAATGCAACTGTCTAATATCTCTGGTTAGGATGGAGACAGGCTCCTCAACAAAAGACAACTTCTCATATAACTAGAATGAATCCTAATGAATGACATGAAACTCGTCTAGAATGTAACGCCGAAGCATAGAAACATGAAAAACTAGATAAACAACTGATAAATCTGGAGGTAATGCTAGATCATAAGCCACATCCCCAATAGTCCAAAGGATCTCAAAAGTTCCAATATACTCGAGGCTAAGCTTGACCCTCATTTCAAACCTTATCACACCCTTTATAGGCAAAACAAAAAGGAAGGCATGGTTACCAACACTAATTCTCAGGGTACGAAGTCTATGATACCACTTTTTCCTACTCTAAGATGCTCGAAGTCTATCCTAAATAATCAAAACTCTATCCAAGGACTTACAAAGAAAGTTTGTACCTGGAGGTCTGATCTTAGAAACATTGAGCCAACCAACTAATGAGCAACAACACCTTCTATACAAAGCCTCGAAAGGAGCCATCTCGGTGCTGGAATGATAGCTCTTATTATATGCAAACTCCGCTAAGTCTAGATGCTGCTACCAGTGGTCTCCAAAGTCTATCACACAAGCCCAGAGCATATCCTCCAAAACCTAAATAGTTTGCTCCGACTAACCATTAGTTTAAGGGTGAAATATTATGCTAAGATGATCTCAGGTACACAAATCCTCCTAAAAAGTTTTCCAAAAGTGAGATATGAACACTAAACCTTGATTTGAGATATAGACACTGGTACCCATGAAGACAAACTATCACAAAATCTATAGTGATCTGTTCCCATTTTCACTTGAGAATGGGTAACCTCTAAAGAAAACCATGAGGTCTCCAATGCGTGGCCTTCATCTACTGGCAACATAGGCAATGAGCTATAACATTTGCTACATCCTTCCTCATACCACCCACCTATAATGCTATCTCAAATCACATATATCTTAATTACTCCCGATAAATGGAATACCTAGAACAAAGGGACTTCCTATAAAATCAATATAATACAATCACCACTATTATGGTGACTGGAGAAGGAAAGATAATTACAAGCATAAGAGTGGCCTTAATGTTCCACTAGGAAACCGTGATGTAGAGTAAGGAAGTTTGAGAATAGAAGTGTTGTTTGCAAAGCTTGTGAAGGGTTCACTATAAGCACTAGGAACTTTATTCACTTTATTTCCTCCCTCAAAACCGTAACCCTTAAATATGCCCATGTTGTGGTCATGGCTATTTTCATAGCCCCCATAATCTTCTACATCATCATAGCCATAAAATCCCTTACTACAATCATAGTCTCCCATGTTGTAGTCACAAGAATATGTGGCAATTGAAGATATGGTCCCCTTATACCTCCTCATACCTACAAAAATAAACAAATAAGATTAGTAATAAAAGATCCTCACTAACACTCGTATGCACTCACCTTTGTGATCCTCACAATTGGAGCGACGCATATTGAAAATTGCTTATACTCCAGTAGCAAATAAGGTGTCAATCACTACTTAGTGGCTGAAATAGATTCTTGTTTGATCAAATCAAGACACAAAAAAAATCTACTTACAAACTTGAAACAAAAAGTTACGATGAATTACAAATGAGAAACGCATACAAAGAACGAAGACAGGACAAAATGGATTCAAAAACTAAGTCACAATCTAGTAGGTGATTACTAGTTGCTAATTAGTACTAGAATCAAGAAATGAAACTAATGAAATAAAGAAAAGGAACTTAGAATATAAATTTGAGCTTTAAGGTTTTTGGAACATTGATGATATGGCAATTTGATGACGTGGTTGTTTGGTGATGTTGCAGTGGGATGACATGGTAAATATTTTTTTTCTAATTTGCAATTGAAATTGGTCAACTTTTACGTTGGAAGATGTGGAATTTCAGTTTTGGTAGGGACAAACAAGACTTTGGAGCCTTTTTCAATCTAAAAAAGGTTTGACCTTCCTTGAGCCTTTTTGGTTAAACACCTTTTTGAAAAACTTTTAGCTCTTTTCTTTTTTGTATGTCTTGGTAGGTGGCCTTTCTTATTTTTGGTAATAACCCTTTTTGAAAGGCCTATTGTTCCCTTTCTTCTTTTGTGATGTCTTGAAAATGTTTTCAAGACAAACAAAAAACCACACCTTATATCTTCACTCTTTTAGATCATACATTACACATTTGAATGTTCTTGTCAACAACTTATGAAGATAGTGAAGAACACCAAGAACAATCAAAAGTGCACCTTGAGAAAATGACCTTCTAATTGAGTGATTTTTGAATTTTTCAAACACACATGAACTCCCAAACAACAATACCATAATTTCAAGACCAAATCTCAACCAATAACATTGACAACACACGACTCAAGCTCAAGCCCTTAACAATAATCTTCCAAAATTCAAGAACAACTCGTATTTAGCTTAAAATTTATACTTGAACTCTATTAGTATTAGTGAAGAAGGGACTAACACTAGAAATAACAAAACACACAAAAAACACAGAAAACTAAGCCTCAAGTTTTGGCCTAAACACAAAAATGTGGACATAATTCTTTTTGTGAGATTTTTGGTTTTCAACACTTTTTTTTTATTTTCAAGTTAACAAGCCCAAGATTGATTTTGTTGGAACAAAATCAATCCTTACTCTGATACCAAATGATAACGGAATGACCACGAAACACAACAAACAACTAACAACACAAGAGCAACAAGAGAACAATGGGAACAACAACATGGCAGCCACACAAAAATTCCACAACCCGTGAACACACTAACAAGAAACAAACACAAACATTGCAAGAATAGTAAAGGATAGGCAAGATGATATAAGGACTTATGAAGAAGAAGAACCCAAATGTGTGTCAAACGTAAAGATATTTAAAATCTGCAAGTACAAACACCAATCTTCTTACGGTGACCGTGAAGAGAATCAACTTTACCTCACAACCACCATTTATAAACAACGTACAATATTGTCGTTCCCAAGACCTACACTAAAGATGGCTTTTCCAAGCCCTAAACTAAGAACTACACTCTTAAAGAGGGAGAACTTTCAATGTCTCAAATATTCATCATCCAAAAACTAAAGAGCAAATTACCTAATAGAAGAGTATTTATAGCTAGTTTATTACATTATAAAATGGCCAAAGTACCTTTAATAAGAGGGGCGACCTTGGTTTGTAAATTAGGGGCTGCCTTGGAGTGATTTGAAGTGTTTAAAGCTCTTAAAAACACTTCAACACTTGTGCTCTCAAATAGTCATCAAGGAAAGCCTCCAAGCAACCCTCCATAGACGGAATTGCTCTCTTGAATGTCCAAAACAGATCCTCCATGCATACTCTTGTGTCCTCGAGGTGACCAAATCTTGAGTCTTTAAGTGTTGGCCTCCAATGATGTCATCAAAAGCTATGATGGCCATTTGGCTCATATCACATGTTACATTTTAATCTTGAACATAAGTAATTGGTGATGATGCTTTAATATCATGCTTATATCCACCAATCTACTTACATATTAGAAAAAAAATTTAACCAATGACAACTAGACAAGGTTTTTGGGAAGATATACCTCTCAATCCAATTTATATGTGACGGTAATATTATGCTAATGCAGTTATTCTTTTTTTGTTGTTAAGTTCACCCTCTTTTTATGATAAATCTTCTTATAATCACACATAATATAAAATATGATTAACCATATTATATTTTCATATACTATATGTGTCTTTAGTTACTATATATTAATACTCATATGAATTTTTCTTGATAAAATTTTAACTCTAAGCTCAAAGAAAAATATTAATTATTTATTTGATCGCACCTAAAGAAGTACCTAAGCACATATATTGTTATAAAATATGAAGTACCAAATCAAATCTTTATAGATGTAAGAAAAATTAATTATTTATAATTCAAATATTGTTGTAGTGAAGTATAGTCATATATATATATTTATCTTTTCGTTTAAATGAATGTTACATTTATCTTCGCATCAGTTGACATTACACATAATTTATTCTTGGCCGGATAAACCATAATACCATCCTTAGCAACCACATGACCTAAGAAAGACACAGGTTCCAACCAAAACACATATTTAGAGAACTTAGCATACAATTTCTCATTTCCAATCCCTAAATTACAATCCACAAGTGCTGCTTATGATTGGCCTAGCTCTTAGAATAAACCAAGATATCATATATAAATACAATAATAAAAGATTTGAGATATGGTCAAAATACCAGGTTCACCAACTCAATGAATGCGACTAGGGTATTCTTTAATTCAAAAGACATAACCAAATACTCATAATGACCGTACCTAATCCTAACCTGGTGATATCTGGACCTCAAATCAATCTTTGTAAAGACCGGAGCACCCTGAAGCTGATCAAACAAATCAACAATATGGGAAAAAGGATAATTATTCTTAATCGTCACCTTGTTCAACTATCAATAATTAAATATCTTCATACATAAGAAGGGTACACCCCAAGGTGATATACTAGGTCGAATAAATCCCTTATCCAACAAATCCTAAAACTGATCATTCAATTCCTTCAACTCTAGTAGGTTTATCCTATACAGAGGAACAAAAATAGGTTTGGTGCCTGGCTCAACATCAAAAGAAAAGTCAAAATCACAATCCGAAGACATACTAGGAAAATCCATAAGGAACATATCTATGAACTCATGGACAACACAAACAGAATCCAAAAAAATAGGTGAAGCAATACTAGTATCACAAATATGAGACTAATAAGACAGACATCCCCTCTCAACCAAGCGATGAGCTTGAATGAAGGATATAGCTCTTAGGACCCAAATGAAGCGCACCATTCCAATCTATCCTTGGCACACCCGGTAAAGCTAAAGTAACAACCTTAACATAACAATCTAGGACAACATGGTAAGAAACTAACCAATCCATACCTAAGATAACATCGAAATCTACTATATCTGAGACAAACAGATCTACCAAGTCTCATAATGGGTACATCCAATCCACCGCTAAAAAGTCTCCTATAGAGGTAGATGCACGAATGGGAATAACAAGAGACTCACTAGAAGAAACAAAACCGAAGGCTACTAAACCAGAAGACCAATTACATAAACTATACAAAGCCATATGTATGGGTCTACCATGATATCCACAGAAAATTGTAGAACCTCTTCCTCAATAAATGTGACCTTATTACTTGCCCCAACGACTCACCTTATTGGCACCTCCCTATGATAATCAAAGAACAGAATCAACTATCTTAGAAAGATCCACCATTCTATGAAATAATGTACCATGCACAATCATCTAAGTCGTAGACAGCTGAAGAGACACATCCAACCCCTTTATGAGCTTTAAGATTTTCTCAGATTTGGTGGCAATGTAGGTATAAGAATACCTAGATAAGGCATGGAAATATGCCTCATACTCTAAACAGTCTTAGAGCCCTTCTCCAACCAATCAAACTTATGTCTCCTCTGATCCATCAGATTGTAAGCCACAAACTTCTCCATAAAGGCCTTAACAAAATAATTCTAAGACATATCTGGAGAATTAAGAGGTCTGTAACTAATAAGTGACCTCTACCAATCTTTGGCTGAATCTTTCAACTGGTAAGTAGTATTAGCAACCCCATACGACTCAAGAAAACAAAGCTTATGCAACTTCTCCTTACAATCAATCAAGAACTCCTAGGTATCCTCAGCTACAAGAACATTCAATTTAGGAGGACCCAAATTAGTGAATCTCTCAAACCTCTTCTGATCCTCGAAAGACATAACTGGACTTAAAATTAAATGAGGCATAACAGGTCTTATTGGCCGAGATCCCACCTAAAGAGTTAATATAGATGAATGCTAAACTCATGAACTATGGAATACCATACTCAGATGATGGCACAAAATTAACACACTCGAAGTTTGTGGAGTACCATAACCATATGTTGGTACCACTGGAGGATCAACTTTTAAAATCAGAAAAATAACACGTACATTCACGTAGAAAAGAGTGAAATACGATTTAAAATGCAAGGTATGGAAAGACCTATATGATAAGGAACAAAATAAGAGAAGTTTCCTAAAGACATCTATAGCCTCTCAAAGATAGATATAGACGTCAACATACTGATCCACGAGACTCTATTAGACACTCCATTCTTACACTATTAAGACCAATGAATCTGGATACTCTGATATCAATGTGTCACGATCCAAAAATCATGAGTCATGATGGCACTTGTCACGGTAAGCCTTAATAATTAAACCTATCACCCAAACCAAAACAAAATGAGAAATCAATACCAAAACCAAGGCAAGACACCTAGAATAGAGTCGAACCATATATATATATATATATTAAAAGAAAAAATATAACAAAGATAACAACCAAATCCCAAAACCTAGTGTCAAAGTGTAAGAACTACTAAATACATCTTGAATGCCAAAAGATATAATAAAAGTTCAAAAATGATCAAGAATCTATCTCTGAATACAAAATAAGATATGTAATAGATAGGAAGAGGTAGTAGGCCAGCTCCTGAAGCATAGGATATCTTCTACCTTAAATACTCAAAAAGTCACCCGAATCAAATATCCATGTAGCATACTCGTACCTAGATCTACACCGAAAGGGTGCAGTATAGAGGAGTACGATCTACTTGAACTTAGTTAGCTATCATAGTCTGACTGAGAAAAGTAAAAAATAAAGCATATAAGCATAAACTATGGGCACGTCACCTATAATAAGTAAATGTACCAAATGATAAGCCATACTATCTCCACTAGAAGATCTAATATATAAATATATAACAACTGCATGTAGAGAAAAGAAGAATAAATATACATGTATATCAAATAAAAGTACAGAAAGATAGAACAGATGGATAGCTATCAAGTCAAAGATTGAAATACAATCACATCATAAGCACAATATATGAAGTGTAATAAAGCTGATTGTGATGATGATGATATGATGTATGAGGTTATCGCACAACCTCCATATACACCTATGAGCTCAAGCTTTCCAACTTACTACCCATGGGTGGTTCGTCAACCCGTATACGACCAATATCCATATCTCTTCTCTGACATATACATCGGTAGAGGGTTTTTATGATGTTACATGTTCTGTCAGAAAAAACTAGTGTTTCTAGTATTTCCACGATGGTACCAATGTTTCATAAATGAATATGATATAAAAATGTAATGCCTATAACCAACCAAAACAAGAATATCCCATATCCAACCATTATACCGGCCATGTGAGCTAAAAATTCACGTAAATAAACCAACCATACATGATCCAAATTAATCTAGAAAAACTATCAAGTAAAATATGCAAGAAAAGGGCATTGATACCACATAAATCCCAAAATCTAGGCCTTTTTTCACCAAAAAGAGTGTAACCAAACACTCACATATCAATAATATGCCAATAACATCATATAAGACCTAACATGGATGCCCCGATTCGTAGGTGTGAGAGGCTTTCTTTGGACAGTTTCAGGCAGGGTAAGGGTACGCTAAAGAAATACTGGAGAGAGATGATTAGGTGGGACATAAAGCAGTTATAGCTTACTGAGGACATGATCCTAGATAGGAAGATTTGAAAGATATGAATTAGGATAGAAGGCTAGAGCCAGTTTGGGTCATTAGTATAGGGTATTACTTGGTGGGTGTATTATTCTTGTTATGCCATCTTTTTTCATGCTTTATTATGACTGTATTTACTATTCTTTGTTTACTATTCCTTGTAGGTGTTGTATCTATGTTATGCCATATTGTTCCATGCTTTATTATGGATTTACTTATTATTCTTTTCCTTGAGCCGGGGGTCTATCGGAAATAACCTTTCTACTTCTTCGAAGGTAGTGGTATGGACTGCATACATCCTACCCTCCCTAGACCCCATTATGTGGGAATACACTGGGTTTGTTGTTGTTGTTATTGAAAAAGAAGCATAAAATTATAATTTTATTTTAGAATAATGTTCTCCATACTCATAGAAGTATACAATTGAAAACCATGCAAAAACGAGTGAAAATTGAGGTTAAAATCTAGGAAAAACCATTTTCAAGCTTTACCAGCAAAACCCCCCAAAACCTATTTTAAAAATCATGAATCTAAAGATTTTTTGAAGATGAAATTAATAGAAACATGATAATTATAAGATTACAAACTTACCCATGGAAGAGATCTCGAAAATCACTTTGGAATCGTCCAAATCCAAGCCCTCCAGCCCCAAAAATAGTAAAAAGGTGTTTTAATTCTCAACTTGGATAATAATCATGAAAAACAAAATAAAAGTTCTTGGGAAATCAGTAAATAGAGTTCAAAATTGATAGACAATGATTCTACAAGAAAAACATGTTAAAAATTATTAAAATCAGAGTTTCCTAGCTCCCAAAATGTCAAAACTACGAATTTGGGGTCGCTTATGTGACCAAAAGTTCGTGTATGCGATCACACCAGCACCAGCAATTTCAAAAACTTATTTTTGATCCCCAGAACTCATTCAGAACCCTATGAACATGATCAAATAGTGAAATTTTGTTGCAAAACATGTTTCAAATCCACTAGAATCATCAAATGCACGAAAAAAAATCATTATTATAAAATTGACCCTGGGACACTATTTACACTATTTTGGAACCAAGGGTCAAAATGGGATCTAAAATACACAAAATGGAACCAACCCCGCTAATAATCAAAATTCAACATTCCGTATCTAATGGTGATATAATATATTTGAGAAAACATCATTTTCACCAAGTTGACACCTAAAACCTAATTTCACAACTTTTTGAATCAAGGGTTGAAATGAGATATAAAAGCCACAAAACCACACCAACCATGTTATCAACCTAAAATCAATGTTCCAGATCTCCTGGTGCAGTCGTTTTGCCATCTGAAGCACAGTTAAATAAATGTTGGCCAAAGTCAACTATAAGCTTTTCAAGCTACTAAAAATCACAAACTCGTACAAATCACACTGAAATGTATTAAGAACCATGCCAATTATCCTCACACTGCAAAAATACCACAACGCAACCATAGGGAGGGTTAAAATGGTCAAATCAGAAAAAAATAAATATTTCACAAAAATCACCAAAAATTAAATCATTACTGATACAGAAACATTCTACAAAAATAAAAAACTACAACTAAGATTCAAAAATGGAAAGACAATAAAGTAATTGTTAGGAAGAGAAAATAGATAAATAAACACAAAAAGATAACACAAGGGTAACCAAAGGGTGTATCAAACCCAAAGCACTCCCTTATTAATTACCCATGAGCACCTAGCTCTTACGTAGAACACAAGTGTCATGACCTGAACTAAGATCTGGCCGTAATGGGTATGTCAATTCCACCGAGGATTGGAGACCAACCCCGCCCATTCTAATGTAACCAAGAACACAAAGTAGTGGATGAATACCAATATAAAAAAATGTGAAAGATAAATTCAACAGTCTATATAAGATCAATATCCAAAAACAATCCACAATATCCATGTCCACAGTACCCACAAAGCCTCTAACAAACTGAGTACCAATAAAGTATCGAGACATGCCCCCGACCAAAATAAATATATAATCAAGACTAAGACATGAGAAACCTAAACATGAAATGAAGTTATCCGAATGATGAAAGCTCACCACTACAAGTCAAATCACGAACTAACCACGAACACCTGATCACTGCACAAAAAAGGTAGACTTGCCTTCGGACAGTGCATTACGTAGGGATACAACATCTGAAGATGGTCAGAGATTGGAGCGCTAACATGTAACTCAGGAATAAAGGGACAAATAATGCCATGCGTAATAATTGAACACCAGTAAACTCATGCACACCATCAAATGAAAATACATATCACATGTCAAAGTAGGGAGCAAGACTTAACATGAGCATTTAAAACCTTAACCTGAGTTGTGTAGCTTAACCATCATAGTATAATAGTACCCATGGGTTGTATGGGTCCCAACTCTCACCACTTGGTTGGGCCCTAGTGCGTGTAGCCAAACGAATAGAAGAAAGATCATATATTTATGAATGGGGGACTCTAACCTCCTAATCATATACTATAGTGATTTAAGCACTCGGTTTTGTAATGTAGTATGAGGGACTCTCACCTCCCAATCATATAGTAAGGTGGATCCTAACCACCTGTTCATAAGTAAAGGAGACTCAAACACCAAGCTATTTCGGCCATCCCAACCGGCTAACGCAATTTCCAGTCTTAGTCCCTTAGGACCGCCACTTTCACAACCAGCTACAGAACCTTCTTTTAAGCCCAATTAAAATATTTAACACACATTCCCACATTTTTTACTAAGCTAATTATGAACCATGGCAACCCATTGGTATCTTCATACCAACATTGCCTGCAATCTAGTATCGCCATGCCATGTTATTTATTCAACCAACTGGGATATTAATCCACCGATCACAAATTTTCATGTAAGTAACCATTTGGGACTTAAACCCATTTAGCTAACCAAACCCCCAAGGTTCTAACTCGAAAATCAATCCATCGCTACTAAGGCCTTTCTAAAACCATATATACGCCATTGACCCTTTTTTTTGCCAAATGCATAAGTACAAGTGAACCAAATCAAACTATGTGACAAAACCACAATTAATATCAATTTCATAAATAGGTTGAGGGCACATAATCTTCAAAACCATATAACAAGGAAAAATTATCAAATTGGGGATTAACCATGACCCTCAATTTATTCACCATTCCCATGGATTTCATAATGTTTGAAATCATTAATAAAACATGAATGTGGCATAATAAACCATGGAAAATAAATGTAATGACCAATCATGTCAAAGGTCCCCAACCATGTCAAAACCCACATAAAAGCCATGCATTAGTAACTAATTCAAGCCATTAAGAAAATTATAAATATAAATATAGGGAAAATTTACATGTCTTAATTACCAAGAAGAAGACAACACCCTTACCACCCTAGATGACCACCTCCTTGAACCCTAACCTTAACTTGAAAAGGGGAATTTGAGAGAAAGGATTTGTAAGAGTGAATAATGATCATAGTATCATGGAAAACTAATGAGAATTGGTGTTTGTAATGTTTGAAAGTCGTTTATAGGTGAAAGGATCTCCTTATCCCTCATCCCATATGAAATAGAACAAAATAGCCAAAAATTTACCTAGGTTCGTGGCACAGACCTTATCACTGATGCTATCCTCTATGCCGTGGAGACCCAACCTCTATGACATAGAGGCTATTATGGAGACTAACCTCCTTGACACAATAATATCGCGGAGGCTTAATGCCTCTAGTGTCCAAAACCACCCCGAACCCCATCCAAAGATTCCAAAACTCTCCTAGGTTACCATTTTAACATCCCTAAAAATAATTTAAATCAAGAATCGATGATTCAAATACGGGAAGGACAAAAATAAAATACCAAAATTTTAAGGGTGTTACATTATCCTTCCTTAGGATCATTCGTCCCCGAATGATGAACTTGGATACGTTTAGCATGAGAATAACAATATTACACCAGAATCAAATGATAAACCTAGATGATAACAGAAAAAATAAAATTCATACCTTACGCTTTTTCGTCCAGCACATGAAAAAAAATGGATACTTAGCCTTCATGTCCTCTTCAGCTTCCCAAGTGGCTTCTTCCACCTTATTGTTCCTACAAATGACTTTTACCAATGCTACACCTTTAGTCCACAAGCTATGAATTTGTCTATCAAAGATCTCTACCAGGGCATCCTCATAATATATGGAATTTGAGATACCAACACTCTCGATAGGAACCACCAAGGAAGGATCACCTACACATTTCTTCAACGTGGAAAAATAAAACACATGGTGAATAGAACCCAAACTTGCAGGTAATTCCAACTCATAAGCAACGTTTCCTACTCTCTTAAATCAAATAAGGGATAACGTAACAAGGATTAAGCTTTTCCTTCTTTCCAAATCACATCACTCCCTTAATAGGGAATACCTTTAAGAACATCTAATCACCCACATTGAACTTCAACTCTCTTAACCTTAGTTCACATAGGAGTTTTGGTGACTTTGGGCAGTCTTAAGCCAATCCTAAATCACCTTCATCTCTCCATTGCTAGATAAACTAAATAAGGATCAAATAAACTTACCTTACCAAATACAAATAACTCAATAGGAGATCTATCCCTCCTACCATACAACACCTCAAATGAAGCCATACCAATGCTAGTGTGAGAGTTATTATTGTGTGTCAACTCAACTACCACCAAAGTTAATTACACAATATCTAAGAATATCTTCCAAAGTATTAATGGTCCTTTCTGCTTATCCATCTTTCTGTAGGTGGAAAGCATTACCAAGAGTTACCTTAGTCCCTAAACTTTGTTGAAACGACCAACAAAAATAAAATAAGAACTGAATACCACGATCCAAAATAATGGAAACTGGAGAACCATGCAACTTCATGATCTCCTAAATAAACAACTTTGTATAATCCATTGAAGAAAAGTTAGCCCTTACCGGCAATAAATGAGAAGACTTAGTCATTATAATACCTCACATTTTTGGGCTAGTTTTTGAACCATCATTCCTACGTGTATGAGGTATAATTTAAATTATTCCCATGAAATAATGAGTTTCATGATCTTTACCCTCATGTTTGATTTGATTTTGAGGTGAAAAATGTTCATAGAAGTCACTTAGAGCCTAGTGGAGCTAAGATCCATTGATTCGTCCAACATTTGTTATTTGATTCTACAAAGGCCTAGTTTAAACATATATAACTTTTTATATACATAAAATTTTTCAGCTCAAGACCCACCAAATTATAGATAATTGAATTAGCTTTCCAACGATACTAATTTGCAAAAATCTAATAACCGAGTAAAAAGTTATGGAATTTTTTATGTGAGGCAGTAAGCCAATGCGATCTTGACGCGTCGCGTTGACTGCTTTCCAAAATGAAACCTGACATAAATCAAAAGTTGTTTTACATGCTAATGCAATTCCAAAAGGGACTAGGGTCACTTTGGTCAATTCCCCTCATCTAAATCCATCCATAACATTAAATTTCAGCCCCTGAAAGAATTAGATACATTCTCATTCATCTTTTTTTGTCTAAGAAAACATAGCCCCCCCCAAGAACACCCAAGAACTCCATCAAATTTTCTTCAAGATAGTCAAGAATCTAAATTTCCTAATTCAAGAACTTCAAGAAGTAGCTTCAAGAACACCATTAGAGATTCAAAAGTTTAAGTTTTTGCATTCAATTCATCAAATCCAACTATTAAGGTATGTGGGGTTTGAGCAAGGATAAATATTTCATCCTTGTGCCCAAAACTAGTTTTGAAAGATGAATTTACATGATTTTATATGAATTGCAATATGGTTCATATCCAAAGTATATTGGTTTTAGTTATCAATTTATAAAGTGATTGAAGCATGTAATTTCATGATTGCGTTGATTTAAGAATCCCCTTTATGATTTTGAATACCATGAGCATGTTATGAGACATTGATTTCAGACTTTCAATTGAGTTTAAGCATGATATTGTGATTTTTGATTTTATTATTTTGATATTGTTGAAGTATTTTCCAGAAGCATATTGAGCATGATGATTTACTTTGAATTTACATGAGTTTGAAGCATGGGTCATTCGGCCCAAGTTTGAGTATTGATATTTCAAGAACTTGTGCTTTTAAGTACTATGATATTAGCATATTTCCAGTTTTATAAATAGTATTTGATCTTTGGATCCTCAGTTTAGCTAGGGAATCCACTTTTCAGAATTTACTACAGTTTATATCAAACAGATGCATAATTGGTTTTAGATGAAACCTTATGCTAGTTTTAAAGTGGATTTTTAAACATAATGAGCATAGCAAATAAAAAGGGAGAATTATTAAGCACCGAGCTGAGAGTGTGGGTTTAGTGCATCCTAATTCCACAGAACTACGTAGCCAACATAGGTATAGATTATCAAATTATTCCCACTTCTTTATGGATGATAGATTTAGCTTGTGATCGATCATATAGGTAGGTTATACTCCCTGGAAAAAGTATGACACCTCTTACCAATGTGAGGTTTATTTCTTAGGAGGACGAGACGTTGGACTCTATGTAGCTTGCATGGTTTATTTTGGTTAAGAGAACCAACCTTTTAGAACAGTCTTTAAAGTATTTTCCCCTACATCTTAATAGTAAAGATTTTTAGATTAATTTCTAAAAGTAATTTTCCTAATAGTAAAGGCTTCCAGAAAAAATTAATAGAAAAAGCTTTTAGAAATCTAAGTTTGAAGGGTCATAAGTTTTACTCAGATTATGCTTTATAGAAAGATATTAGCTACAGATTTTAACTTTCAGATTTTAGATATAGTAGTTAGTCCTTTCTATACTTTGACAGTATGATTTAAAGAGAGATTACATGTACAATCCTTAGAACTAAATGTTATGACTCACTAAAGTTACAAGTATGATTTGCTATTCATGATATTAGATTTTAGTATTTCAGACACTCCAGCTCATGTGAGTCATTTACATTTAGTATGCATTATTTTTGCAAATTATGATGATTGATATTATGTTTTACTTGTGTATTAACCCCTATATACTCAGTACATCCTCAAAGTACTGATTCACATATATGTCTATGTGCTATATTATCTCATAATGTTTTTACAAGTTTTAGTATACACATTTAGATTCAGGCCGTTGCATATTCCATCTAGCAAAATAATGAGTCCTCCTACTTTGGGGACTTTAGTTAGATTTATTTATGTTCTTTACTTTTTTTTAATCATATGTATTAATTAGTGATAGTTGGGGTTGCATCCTAGCTATCTATAGTCAGTATAGTAGAGACTTCATAGATGTTAGTTAGAGCTAGTCTTGTAATTTTAGTCCCACTTTTTAGACTTTATCATAATGTAAAATTGTATCAATATTATATTTTTTTCACAGATTCCATTATTTTATGTTTCCATGCAGTAAACTCAGTCATTTATTATATGTTTAATCAGTTTCTTATTAGCATGTTAGTTCATGAGTTAGCTTGGGATCACTCATGCTCCTAAGCACTGTGTGATGTCTCAAGATAGATTTTTGGGGCGTTACAAACTTGGTATCAGAGCACAAGGTTCAAGTATGTTAGGGTGTATGTAAAGACATGTCTAGTGGAGTCTTGCGAAATGGTACGGAGATGTATGTACTTTTCTTCGAGAGGCTACATGGCATTTAAGAAAAAGTTTCCTTTTTTTCCTACTCTAAATTGTGCAGTAAAGTTATTTTCTCAAAATCTCCTGTCTATTAAGGTGTTATCCAAAAATTCCTCATTTTATGTTTTATTCTTGAGATAAAATAATTAGCAAGTTCTAATTTCTCCCCAGATAATGCTCCCAGATTTACTAGAAGAAGTTTTAGATATCACACAAAAAGGGATTGAGAGGAGCTCCCTAGTGTGTTAAGTTCCTCAAGTTGAAAGTTTATGTTCTCATCCTTATGAGTTGTTCAGTTGAGACCGAATTAGATACGTATTCAGATTTCCCATTGACCCTTTCAATATAGATAATGCTTATGATAGGAAATAGTATAAACCTAGACTGATAAATATAGTGTGCATTTGAGGGATATTGTGAACTTCAGTGTTTTGATTTATAAATAGTAGGGCCTTATAGTTGGAAGTATGGGTATAGAGGAGTAGTGACAAGAAAAGTAGAAATGATGATTGATAGAACGTATAGTGATAAACTTAGGCATGTTGTCTAGTTTTGTTAAGGTGATATGTCCTTGTGTACTAGTTTAGTGGAAGGTAGAGAATGAATTAGTACTTAAGGTGAATTGTCATTTTCTTAAAGTACGAAAGGTGTTATTGATGGTATTTATTATGTTTGAAAGGTATCAAATATTAATGAAGTGTTTGGTGGTTTAGTATCGGTAATTTAGGCTTCCCTTAAGGTTACAAAAAGGAGTTTTAGTTGAAACTTGTAGAGCTATGATAGTAATTTATCTGTATAGAAGGGTAAATAGTAATGACATATATAAGGAGGTTGTATTAATGGATTACGATAAGATAGGCCATATGATTAAGATCTATTATTATTATTATAAAGTTCTAGTGGACTAGTGTTTCTTGATGCCTTATTTTATAGATTCCAAGTGAGGATTATATGTAAGGTGGGTTGTTAAATCATGTTTAGCACTAGACATTAAGTTTGAACAGTTGATGCACATCAAGATGGATGTAATAGTTTTTAGTTAGTGATACTAGTTATATGGAAGTTATCTAGTAGGCTTGAACAGTATGTGCAAGAGCTTAATTCTATTTTAATTCGTAATTTAGTATGATGTTGTATGTATGATAAGGAAGTATTCCCAATGTGATATGGGGTTGCATTATTTCCAAACTATTACGTGTTATGTGTGCTTAATAGTACCATTGAGTTGCTAAGAGGAAAAAGACTAGTTGTGTGGTATCGTATGCGATATTCTAAATAGCTAAGTTAAGGAGTTTTGATTTATAGTATTGAAACTTTTGATATGACCTTGATTCTCACCATTTAGAGAAAATGTAAGTGTGGAGATGTGATATTATGTGGTATTAGCAGAGTATAAAGAAAGTAGTATGGTTTATTAGAGATTGGTGATATCCATGTTATGTGATAGAATCTAAGTTGGTGAATGTTTAAGTTGTCAAATGATGACTTTTTGGGGCCATAGAAATCAAAAAATTGAATCTCAAAAAGAGGTATTAGCATTAGGTGTTATACGTGAAGATACACTCCTTCAGGATAAGTTTAGTTTTATGTGTATTGATTGTACCCCAGACTCTAGAGTAAAGTGATTGCAGTTTAGATTAGAATTTACTTAGTGGTTCATAGACTTAGACTTATAGCTTAAAGCTAAGGGGGAAATGAAAATATAGGTAACCAAGTCGAATTCTCAGATTCTAGTAGTGCTGTCAGTGTAGGAGGAAGATGCCCAACTCATTCTTGTTTCAGTATTAGTACCCCAACCATTACGGTGTCTACTCGACCAGTATTAGTACCCCAACCATTAACAGTACAAATCATTTTCTAAGAATTTATGAACTTCAAAATCAGGTCATGCAGCTCATGATTCATGTACTCATGCTTTATAGTATGCTCAGTCCCCATAACTCATGCTACACTTCTAATGATTTGCGATATTCATCTTATGGCCATGTATGCCCTCAATTTAGATCTCTTTGATGAATCCATGATGTTGATTCTTTATTCCTCAGGCCTCAGTTAAGTGTCAAATTATGTATAGTATCCTTCTAAGCTTCAAGGTCTCATCTTTTAACCTTTTAATGACTCTTTCTTATGGAATGATAGTGGTGATGAGTAAATATTTCTTGTTGATAAAAGGTCATTGTATGCTTTTTTTAGCTAAGGACATAAGTGTGAAGTAAGGTTAAGGCCAAATCTTTGATACATGATGTGGTTAGTTGAAATCTGTGTGTGTATGTTCTTGGAGTAGTGTGCGGGAGTTGTTGATAGAGGTTTAGAGAATATGAGAAGTATGTCTTTGTGGGTGTTTGGTTAGACTTTCATACGTGGTTATAACAATAGGCTTGAATTCCATTTTTGTGTATAAGAGGATGAATGTGGTGCGCATTAGTTTCCAACCTTCCCGACCTTGGAATGCAAATCTTTAAGTGAATTCATGATCGGGGTTGTCAATAGCACATCTTGTGTAAGTTTTAGATTTTTCGAGCAAGATTTGAGACCTATTTTGATGGTAAAAATAGTGAGGCAATGCGATATGACCGCGATGTATCATATATTGCATTGGTAGGGAGCAACATGATGCATCGTATATTGTGTTTGTAGTCCAGTTCAGTTATAGTGTAATATGTAGTGCCCCATGATTTTGAGTTAGGCTTGACCATGGTGAGAGGACTTAGTTTAGTTTAGACCTTAGTAGATAGGTTTATCAATGCCCATGTGAGAATTAGAAGTTGAATCAAGTGAGTATGGTATTTAAGGGGAATAGTATAGTTGAGGAAGTATTTGAGAAGAGTTGCTAAGCTTGAAAGTAAGAAGTTGGATTTCCTATGGCCTAGTAATTTTATCCTAACTTATGATTTATATGCCTATGTTCCAAGATATAGAGTTGTATTAATGTTGTGATTCCTTAGTTAGATGTCTTGTTCAGATTATGCCTCAAATTCTTCGCTCCCTAATGTTATTAAAATTTTATAGAAGAGTGCTACGAAATACTCCATTTGAGCATGGGAAGTCAGTATGATCCAGTTCATATATCCTGCAATCCTATTTAGAAATTAATCAGATAAGCTCCTATAGATTCTGAACTTTTCACCTAGTTTTACTATCCACAGACTCATGTGTATGTGCATTACAAGAGGTAATGTGTTTGCATCAATATAAATTATGAATTCAGCTCAGTCCATGCATCAGGCATCAGTTTCAGATTCAGATATTTACCCATGATTCAGTTTGTAAGTATCCTGTGTACCATTTCAATCTTTTCTTTGTAGTTCAACCAAATAAGTATCATTCAAGGATGAATGATCTCGGGAGGAAGGGGGGGAGAGATGTTGTAACACCCCAAGTTTTCATGTCATAAACCTATCATCTTTTTCTCACAAAATAAAATCCAACCTAAGGTAATGGTTTACTCATAAGTTGACACATTTATTTCTATCTCATCCATATAGCTATTTTTCATGAGAATTCATGCACTCGCAGATCAGTTCAGTAGCTCATTATGTTTAAGATTCAGCTATTTAGTTTATTTCATTTGTTCATGATAGCTTATAGCCTCAGATTCCTTAGTGTTTTCAGCTTAATTAGCCACATTCGAGGACAAATGTTCCCAAGGGGGAGATAGTGTAATACCACGTATTTTTAGGCTAGTCTTTAAACCATCGTTCCATGTGATGAGCTATAATCTAAATTATTTCCATAAAAATATGAGTTTCATGATCTTTACCCCCATGTTTGATTTGATTCTGAGGCAAAAAATGTTCATAGAAGTCACTTAGAGCCTAGTGGAGCTAAGATCCTTTGATTCGTCCAACATTTGATGTTCGATTCTATAAGAGTATATTTTAAATTTGTAGAACTTTTTATATACGTGGAATTTTTCAGCTCAAGAACCACCAAAATGTAGATAACTGAATTATCTTTCCAACAATACCAATTTCTCAAAAATTCGAAAACCGAGTAAAAAGTTATGGTATTTTTTGTGTGAGGCAGTAAGCCGATGCGATCTTGACGAGTCACGTCGACTGCGCCCTGACACAAAACATAATACGAATCCAAATATATTTTACAAATCTAATGTCAAGAACCTAAACTTCCTAATTCAAGAAATTCAAGAAGTAGCTTTAATAACACCATTAGAGATTCAAAAGTTCAAGCTTTTACATTCAATTCATCAAATCCAAACAATTGAGGTATATGGGGTTTGAGCTAGGATAATTTTTTTGTGCTTGTGCCCAAAATTAGTTTTTAAAGATGAATTTACATGATTTTATATGAATTACATTAGATTTCATACCCAAAGTATCTAGTTTTGAGTTTTCAATTTATAAAGTGATTGAAGCATGCAATTTCATGTTTGCCTCGATTGAAAGAATCCCCTTTATGATTTTGAATACCACGAGCATGTTATGCGACATTGATTACAGATTTTCAATTGAGTTTAAGCATGATATTGTGATTCTTGATTTTATTATTTTGATATTGTTGAAGTATTGTCAAGAAAGCAAATTGAGCATGGTGATTTACTTTGAATTTACATGAGTTTGAAGCATGGGTAATTAGGCCCAAGTTTGAGTATTGATATTTCAAGAACTTGTGCTTTTAAGCACCACCCTAAGATTCGCATATTTTTAGTTATATAAATAGTATTTGACCTTTGGATCCTTAGTTTAGCCATGGAATCCACTTTTTAGAATTTACTACAATTTACAGAAATGTATTGCAGATTTGAGTACAGTTTATATCAGCCAGATGCATAATTGGTTTTAGATAAACCCTTATGCTAGTTTTAAAGTGGATTTCCAAACATAATGAGCATAGAAAATAAAAAGGGGGTAGTATTTAGCACCGATCTGGGTGTGTGGGTTTAGCGCATCCCACTTCCACTTCACTATGTAGCCAATATAGGTACAGATTATCAGATTATTCCCACTTGTATGTGGATGACAGATTTAGCTTGTGATCAATCACATGGGCAGGTTATACTCCCTGGAAAGAGTATGACACCTTTCCCCAAGGTGAGGTTTCTTCCTTAGGAGGACGAGACGTTGGACTCCATGTAGCTCGCATGGTTTATGTAGGTTAAGAGAACCTCCCTTGTAGAATAGTCTTTAAAGTATTATCCCTACAACTTAATAGTAAAGATTTTCAGATTAGTTTCTAAAAGTATTTTCCCTAATAGTAAAGGCTTTCAGAAAAGATTAATAGAAAAAGCTTTTAGAATTCTAAGTGTGAAGGCTCACAAGTTTTACTCAGATTATGCTTTACTGAAAGATATTAGCTTCAGATTTTATATTTCAGATTTCAGATATAGAAGTGAGACCTTTCTACACTTAGACAATATGATTTAAAGAGAGATTAAAAGTACAACTTTTAGAACTAAATGTTATGACTCACTAGATTTACAAGTATGATTTTCTATTCATGATTTCAGATTTTAGTATTTCAGATACTCCATCTCATGTGAGTCATTTATATTTAGCATGCATTGTTTTTACAAATTATAATGATTGATATTATGTTTTACTTATGCATTCACCCCCATATACTCAGTACATCCTCAAAGTACTGATTCACTTATATATTTATGCACTACATTGTCTCATATGTTGGTACAAATTTTAGTATACACATTCAGATTCAGACAGTTGCAGATTCCAGCCAGCAAGATGACGAGTCCTCCTACATTGGAGACTTCAGTTAGATTTATTTATGTTCTTTACTTTTTTAATAATATGTATTGATTGGTGATTGTTGGAGTTGCGTCCTAGATATCTGTAGTCAGTATAGTAGAGGCTTCACAGATGTCAGTTAGAGTCAGTCTTGTAATTTCAGTCTCTCTTTTCAGATTTTATCAGAATGTAAAATTATATCAATATTATATTTTCACAGATTCCATCATTTTGATTTTCCGCACAGTAAACTCAGTCATTTATTACATGTTTAATCAGTTGCTTATTAGTATGCCAGTTCATGGGTTAGCTTAGGATCACTCGTTGTCCTAAGCACCGTGTGATGTTTTGAGATAGATTTTTGGGGCGTTACAGTCATCATATCTATGATAACCTAAATAGAATCAAAATAGTTCCGAGATCATTGAAAATCATTAGCCAAATCCATATTTGTCATTTCCTACTTCCACACGGGCAACTTAATTTTTTGGGACAACCTACCAGGCTCCCAGTGCATGGTGTTTCAATAAGTAAAGGTGGAGACCTTCACTTATTGAAACACCATACTAAGCCATAAAATTAGCCACATCCCTTTGTATCTTATTCCACCAATAGTTCTCCTTAAGGTTATGATACATCTTCGTCGAATCAGGATGAATTAAATAACATGACTCACGAGCTCCAGCCAAAATTCTACCTTACAGCCCATCCACATTGAAAACACACAACCTACCGTGGTACCTCAAGATACCATTACCACCAATCTTAAAAGCAATAACCTTCTATTTACCCACATCATCCTTGATCTGTATCAAGATACACCTGCTTCTTCTTTACCCCCGCACCAAGAGATGACTTTACCACCTCTTGCACAAATACACCTCTATTCTCAGAATCTAAAAGACGAACTCCAAGACTAGCCAAATGGTGAATGTCATTCACTAAATCCCTCTTCTTCTTATCCTTATGAGATATACTCCCTATATATAACTTGAAAAGAGCATCAACAACCATATTATCCTTACCTAGGTGATAGTGAAGACTCTTCTTTGCCTAAGATTCAGCTCCTTCTAAGGGAATATGTAATACCCCGATCATTTCTAAAGCTTAAATCCATCTTTTGAGTGAATATAGATGACTTAAAATTTTACTATAGTTTATATCATGTTTTATTTCCCTAAATTATACTTTCTATCATGTGGAGAATTGGATGAGCTTTCCATCGACATAAGATGCACCCGAATCGGACACCCGATGAGGAAGTTAGAGCCATTTTATAATTCCTTGAGACTCTAACCAATAGTACAACCATGAATCAAGCTCTTGAGAAATAAATTATAGTTCTATGGTTGTTTTCTATTCAAGGATGGTGTGTATCAAGGCCTTAAATATGTCCTAACGAATGGGTGAATCAAATCATTCCTTACTGATTGAATTCTTGAGAAGGATATTGGTATAGTCAACTTTAAACAATCATATATCTCATTATACTTGGAGTTTTTGAGCTCATGACCTATCAAAATATATATAATTTAATTATATTTTCAATGATACCAATTTTTCCAAAATCTAATATCGGAGCAAAGAGTTATGCCCATTTTACTCCAGCATGTCAAGCTGGAAAAATAGTGACTACGATTCTAACAGGCTGTCACGTTTTTGATGCCATTTTTGACGACGTCCTCACATTCATGAATGTCGTTAGCCATTTTTTTCAGCAACTCAGGGGAATTTTTAAAAGGGTATTTTTGTCTTTTCCACCCATTTTGACCCTCTATATATATCCAAGTAAAGAAAAAAACTTCATTCTTCTTCCATTTCATCAAGAATACTAGGGTTTCTCTCTTAAAAATCCAATCCAAATTTCTCAAGAACATCAAGAATCCAAGCATAGATTTTATAAATTGGTTCAAGATTCAAGGTACCTAAGTCAAAATCATCAAGAACCCTAACTCAAAAAGTGGAAAAGGAGTCTATAACAAAGTTTATTCATTCAAATCCATAATCAAGGTATGTGGGGTTTGAACAAAAACACTTCTTTCGTTCTTGTGCCCAAATATTTAATTTCTAATATAGAAATCCATGATTTTGCAAGGTGGGTTTACACCCAAATTACTTTATAAATGACTTATGATATTTGAGTTATTCAAGATCGATACGCATGCCTATTTCATCATTTTATTTCTTAAATGGACAACTTATGCCATGAGTTAAATATTATTATTATGAGTTGCTGATTTCTAAATAATTTGAGATAAGAGTCATGATTTACGCTTTTATATGAGAATTTTTATTATTATATATATATATATATATATTGATATTTGATCTTGAGAGTCAAGAATGAGTTCTAAGATGTTTTCTTGAAGTTTTTAATACATGATTATTTTACAACTTCCAAATTATGACTTGATATTTAATATTGTGAATTTCATGTTCTACCATGAGTTGGTATTTCAAGTGCTTTCAAGACATGTGTCAATCTTTAAGCTTCCTCATGACAAATTGGATTATTGAGTATATTGATTCATAAGATTGAGTTGTTATAATGAGTCTTGATATTTCCTCAAAGTTGTTGATGTTGCCATGACTAAATGAATTGATACATCTTGATGTTGAGAAAGATTGTTTTATTTTGAGTTGAGTTAGGAATCCACAGTTATATATGATTTATCGATGAGATATATTATTGTTTTAGTCTTCATGATAGACCCATGAATTGATATTGATTAAGGTGGATTTCCTAACACATTTTGAGCAGAGTCTGGGAGGAGTATTTAGCACCGAGTGAGAAATTTGGTATTTCCCCAAAACTACGTGCCATCGTAGGATTGATGTTGATGATTGTAGGCCAGAGGCCGAGTATGGGATTGTGATTGAGAAATTAAGGTTGTACTCCTTGGAGAGAGTACGACATCCCCATCAATGTGGGGTTCTCTCCTTAGGAGGGCAAAATGTTGGACTTCATGTGGCTCACATGGTGTAGTTATATCGGTTATAAGAAACTCCCAAGTCCATAATAGTCCAAGTTTTCATGAGTTACCGAGTCACTCTAAGTCATGATTTAAAGAGTTTGAGTCGAGTATAATGATTTATGAGATTTATAATGTGTGTACTATTATTGATGATTTACAAGGAATATATTTCAGTTAATTCAAGCAAAGAAAGCTGTTATCAGCAGCATGCATAATTTTCAAAATCATTTATGATATTATTTATAACGTTGCACTGCACCCCTACATACTTAGTACATTCATTAAAGTACTGACCCCCATATATTTCTATATGCTACAGTGCCTTATAATGTAGGTACAAGTTATAGCATAGATACCGTATTTAGTCAGTTCGCAGTAGGTGATGAGTCCTTTTGATTCGAGGGCATGAGTCAGTTATACAGTTCAAGAAGTGTTGTATTTTTCTTACTTTAGTCGTATTGAGATTGGGTAGTTAGGATTCATGATCCATCTATCTGAAGTCAGTACCAGTAGAGGCTTCATAGATAGTCAGTAGAAGTTAATGTATTCAGTTTTAGTTTCATTTGTAAAAGTAGAGTAGTAACCATGTAAAGTTCATGTTTATATTGATCAAGTTCAGAGAAGTTTGATATTTTTGCTAACTTTATATAGATTTAAGCATTTTATCCTGTTGTTTATGAGTTATGCCAGTAAGAGGGTTAGCTTGGGGTTACTTGCACCCCTAAGTATCGTGTGATGTTCCAGGACCCAAATTTCGGGGCATTATAAACTTTGTATCAGAGCACAAAGTTCAAGTGTTCTAGGGTGTCTATGAAGCCGTGTCTAGTAGAGTCTTGCGGAATGGTACGGAGACGTCTGTACTTTTCTTCAAGAGGCTATAAGATATTTAGAAAAGGTCTCCATTCCTTCAAGTCTTAGATTGTGCTATAGAAAGGTTCTTTGAGAAACTTATGCAGATTCTTATCTTCCTCTATTTAGGGCATCCCCGCCTTATTTTTAAGGTATTAGAGACAGTCAAGCTCAACTCTTTGCATATAGTACTTTCTTAAATAGTGTCCACAGATAGTTACGGAGTTTTAAATGAGCTAGAAAGTATCCTATTAGTGTCTTATCATGATTTGCTTATAAATTGTGTAATAATCCCAAGTCAGTTGCACTTTCATATTTTCTTCTCAGAATCTATATTGATAATCTATACTTCCTTATCTATGTACTTTTCCTGAGGTAACATGATCAGCGAGTTCCAATTTTCTCCCTCTGATAATGCTTTCATACTTACAAGAGTGAAATTTTAAAAGTTTCACAAAGCGGCCTGAGAAAAGCTTACCAACGTGTTATGAGTTTCCTAAGTTCAATGTTATGCCCTCTTCCTTATGATTCTTTCAGTTGAGATAGAGTAAGATGTGTATTCTTAGATTATCAAATATTGTATGGCAAATTTTCTATCTCTTGTAACATTGTTATCTTCATAATGTTGGAACTGAAAGTCTAGTGAAGCCGTGTGGGGCTCTTTTAATTCACTAGAATTATTGCTTTGTTATCCATCTCAAATTCTTTTTCAAAATGAAAATCAAAGACTAGTGAAGCCGGTGAGGCCTATTTTGGTTCACTAGCGACTCTTTGTGTATGTTGTTTTCTCGTGCTGGTTGGAATTGGGTTTAGAGGTATAGTGGCAAGAAAGGTGGAAGGTGTGATTTATTGGAAGTATGTATAGATGAGCCTTTTGCATTTGATCGAGTTAGTGATGAAGTAATATTATTCTTGTGTGTCAGCTCATGGAAGAAAAAGTGAAGGAGTTATTGGTGGAGGTAAATAATAGTTTGCTTATGGTATGAAAAGAGTTGTTAACAGTATGTTGCACAAGACAAGTATAGGTTATGGACGAGGATACTTAGTGGATGAATGTTGTTCACTTAGGTGCTCCTGAGATTGTAAAGGAAAGTTAAGTTGAGGCTTAGAGAGTTATGAACTAAGTTAAGCTGTGTATGAAGGATAGATATTAATGATGAGCAGAAGGAGGGTGCGTTGATAGATTATAAATGAGAGAGATCATATGATTATGACCAATTATTGTTATTAGGGGGTTTAAGTAGACTATTTTTTTATTGATATTTTGTTTTATAGTTTCCAAGTGAGAATTATGTGTGTGAGGTGGAGTTGTAAGTTATGTTGAGCGCTAGGCATTAAGCTTGGATGATTGGTGGCTATGAAGGTGGATGTGATGATTTCTTGGTTAATGGTGCTAGTTACAAGGAAGTGATCTAATAGGCTTGGACAGTGTAGCAAGAGCTTAAGTTTGGTTGACTTGTACTTAAATTTGATTTTGTGTTCTTGGTGTGAAATCTTGCCCAAGGTTCTGTCGGGCTACTTTATTTTTTGCTAGGGTTATTGTATATGGCGTAATTAGTAAGTGTCGTAGAGTTTCTAGGTGGAGGAAGACTAGTTAGGTAATGAATGATGTTCCTAATAATTTAGTCAAGGAGCGTGATGGCTTTAGTCTAAGAGGGAGATAGTAGAACAAGTAACCAGGTTAGGTTGTCAGGTTCTAGTGGGTATGCGAATAAGTTATGAAAAAGTTGTGAGAAGGGATACTGCTCGGCCCATTCTTATTTCAGTATTTTTAGTCATTCCTATATTTATTCGTGCTTTGCGTTTTGATTCCATGATCATGATTGATGTCCAGGCATGCCATAAAGGATCCTGTCCTCACTTAGTTACCAAAGTGCGGAGTCTCAGACCTTTCACTGGTTGGAATCACATTTCATAGTTATGAATTCCCAATTTAGGTTATGCAATGCATGACTTATGTACTTGAGCTTTGTGATATGCTCAAGTGCTATTTTTAATGATCAAAATTCAGATTTATATCGTGCATGTCCCCGGGCCATATTTCTTTGATGGGCTTATGATGTAAAATCATCTATTCCTCAAGCCTCAGTTGAGTGTCAAGTTATTCATAGCATCTATTCATGTGTCAGATCCTCATGCTCTAATCTTTTAGTTATCTTTCCTTACCCAAGATATTTGTGGTGAATAGTTGTTTAGTAGGAAGAGAAGAGACATTTTCTTATCAACGATAGAGGGTGGCATGCTTACTTTGGCTTGGCGGTAATGTGAAGTAAGATTGAGGCTAAGTGTTTGATACATGTTATGGTTAGTTGAATTTTAATGTGTTATGATTGGAAAGATTGTAGTGTGTTCATTTTGTGTAATTCCATGAGTTGGAAGAAATATTGGAGTGAAGCATTTGTGTAGGACTCGATTAGCAAGGAGTAGTTAGGTGTGCTTGAGGTGAGTGCATGGAAATTTTCTTGATAAGAGGTATGTAGCGTATGAAGAAGAGGCTTTATAAGTGTTTGATTAGGAATGCACATGTGGTTATGAAGATAGGCTTGAATGTCGTGTTTGTGTGTATGCGGATGGGTGCCTTGCACATTAGTAAATAGCTAGTGTTAGGTGGATTGGAGTTGTCGAAGTAGTAATAAGTATTACTCTTGAAGTGAGAGGTTGTAAGAATGTAGATGTGTGGGAGATCATGATTCAGAATGGGGTTATGTGGCAAATCTTGTGGTTCTAGGTTACGCATTAAAACGATAAGGGGGTTTGGTTCAAGGGGATATGAGTAGATGGAAGTATCGGTGTCATGTGAGGATTGTAAGTCGAATCAATCAAATATAGTATCAGAAAGGTACAGTATAGTTGAGAGAGTGTTTGAGAAGTGTGGTTGAGTTGAGAGTAAGGAGTTGCCTTGCTTGAAGCTTAGTACTTTTATCTTGACTTATGATTCATAGGTTTAGGTTTCAAGTTATGGGATTATGGTAATTTTATGATCTTTGATTCAGATGTCTTGTTTAGATCTTGCCTAAAGTTCTTTGCTTCTTCAGACCATTAGAATTCCTTAGGAGGGTGTTGAAGAAATCCTGTACTTGAGTATCTAGTACGATTCAATTTGCATAGCTAGCAACCCAGTTTTTAAAATTTGGAAGATAGGTTTCTATGGCCTTCTATTTTTTTCGAACTAGTCTGGCCTTACCACTCGAAATTTCATAGGTATGTGCAATTCGATAAGTAGTTGCTCGCTCCCAAAATCTCCGAATTCAGTTCAGTATGTGTATCAGGCATCAATGTTAGATTCGGATATATAATTGTGATTCAGTCTGTGAGCATTCATTGAACAATCTTTGTTTTCCAAGTATTCTAGTCTAGACAATGTAATACCCATTCTGTAATCTTATCCTTGTTTCTTATGACCTATGCCTGCATAAATTATCTCTTCATTGTCTATGAGTACGATTTCACCCTTGTAACATCAAGTGAATTTTAAACTCTCAGTATGAGCGTGCTCTTTAATATAGGAAGAAGGTAAATCAGCTCAGATTCAGTTGAGATTACAGTTGTCCTCTATCTATTCTTTTCCAGTCTCGGATTCAGCTGTATAGCTACTCTCATAATAAGTTTATACATTCACCAAAGTACTTCAAAATTTAGAAAGATATAGATTCAGGTAAGCAAGTTGTTTCAGCTGTGTGTCTTCAGTTTTCTCTATATTCTTGGCCAAAAGTTAACATTCGAGGACGAATGTTTACAAGGGGGATTATTGTAATACCCCGATCGTTTCCTAAGCCTAAATCGATCTTTTGAGTGAATATGGATGACTTACAAATTGATTGTTGTTTATCTCATGTTGTATTTCCCTAAATTCTGCTTGCTATCATGTGGAGAATTGGATAAGTTTTTCATCGACATAAGATTCACCCGAATCGGACACCCGGTGAGGAAGTTAGATCCATTTTGTAATTCCCCGAGACTCTAACCAATAGTGCAACCATGAATCAATCTCTTGAGAAATAAATTATAGTGCTTTGTTTGTTTTCTAATCAAGGATGTTATGTATTAAGGCCTTAAAGATGTCCTAACGATTGGGCGAATAAAAACATTCCTTACAGATTGAATTCTTGGGAAGGATATTGGTATAGTCAACTTCAAATTCCCATATCTCTAATTATACTTGGAATTTTTGAGATCATCACCTATCAAAAAATAGATAATTTAATTAGCTTTCCAACGATATCAATTTCGCCAAAATCCGATATCGGAGCAAAGAGTTATGCCCATTTTACTCCAGCATGTCAAGATGGAAAACGGTGACGACTGTTCTGACGAGCTGTCATGTTTCTGACACCATTTTTGACGACGTCGTCACATTCTGACGACATTTCTGACGATTTCGTCAGCCTTAGGAAGAAAATAAAAAATTCAACCCTTTTTTGATAACATTTCGTGACGACCTATCACGGGTCTGATAGCCTATCACGGATGTCGTCAGCCATTTTCTCAGCAATTAAGGGGCATTTTTGAAAGGGTATTTTGATCTTTTCCACCCATTTTGACCCTCAATATATATCCAAGTAAAGAAAAAAACTTTATTCTTCTTCCATTTCATCAAGAATACTAGAGTTTCTCTTTCAAAAATCCAATCAAAATTTCCCAAGAACATCAAGAATCCAACCATAGATTTTATTAATTGGTTCAAGATTCAGGGTACCCAAGTCTAAAGCATCAAGAACCTTAACTCAAGAAGTGGAAAAGGAGTCTATAACAAGTTTCTTCATTCAAATCCATAATCAAGGTATGTGGGGTTTGAACAAGAACACTTCTTTCGTTCTTGTGCCCAAAGATTTAATTTCTACTATTGAAATCCATGATTTTGCAAAGTGGGTTTACATCCAAATTACTTTATAAATGATTTATGATATTTGAGCTATTCAAGATCGATACACATGACTATTTCATCATTTTATTTCTTAAATTGGAACTTATGCCATGAGTTGATTATTATTATTATGAGTTGAGTTTGAGTTTAGTATAATGATTTATGAGATTTATAATGTGTGTACTATTATTGATGATTTATAAGGAATATATTTCAGTTAATTCAAGCGAAGAAAGTTGTTATCGTTAGCATACATGATTTTCAAAATCATTTATGATATTATTTATAACGTTGAATTGAACCTCCACATACTCAGTACATTCCTTAAAGTACTGACCCCCATGTATTTATATATGCTACAGTGCCTTATAATGTAGGTACAAGTTATAGCACAGATACCATATTCAGTCAATTCGTAGCTTCCAGTCAGCAGGTGATGAGTCCTTTTGATTCGAGGGCATGAGTCAGTTATACAGTTCGAGAAGTGTTGTATTTTTCTTACTTTAGTCGTATTGAGATTCGGTAGTTGGGAGTTATGACCCATCTATCTGAAGTCAATACCAGTAGAGGCTTCATAGACAGTCAGTAGAAGTTGATGTATTCAGTTTCAGTTTCATTTGTAAAAGTAGAGTTGTAATCTTTTAAAGTTCATGTTTATATTGATCAAGTTCAGAGAAGTTCTATATTTTCGCTAACTTTATATAAATTTAAGCATTTTATCCTGTTGTTTATAAGTTATGCCAGTAGGAGGGTTAGCTTGGGGTCACTTGCTCCCCTAAGCACCGTGTGACGTCTCGGGACCCAAATTTCGAGGCGTTACAGAATACATATTGTAGGATCTTATGATTTGAAAAGATGTCAACATGGACCCCATCTAGATAATGCCACCAAATCTTCAATGCAAACACCATAGCCAACAACTCTAGATCGTGGGTTGGATAATTCCTCTCATGAACTTTCAATTGCCTAGAAGCATATGCTACTACCTTGCCATGTTTCATTAGTACACAACCAATTCCTATATGGGACGCATCAAAATAAACCACAAAACCATCACTACCCTTGGACAAGGTTAAAATTGGGAAAAAAGCCAATTTATCTTTTAGATTCTCAAAACTCCCCTTACAAGCATCGGACAACAGAAAATTCACCTTCTTCTGAGTTAACTTAGTCAAAGGTATAGCAATTGACAAAAATCTCTTCATAAATCTCCTATAATAACAAACTGAATCCAAGAAACTTTGAATGTCAATTGGAGTTATGGGTCTAGGCCACTTCTTAACTACCACAACTTTCTGTGGATCCATTATGATCCCTTTACTCAAAACAACATCATGACCCATAAAATTAACAACAATAAAGTAAAATACACACTTATAAAACTTAGCATACAACTGCTGATCTTTTAGGGTCTGCAACACTAACCGAAGGTGATTGGCATGATCCAACTCACTTTTTGAACACACCAAAATGTCATCTATAAACAAAATCACGAATAAGTCTAAAAATCAATAGAATACCTGGTTCATGAGATCCATAAATGCCACTGGGGCATTGCTCAACCCAAAAGATATAACCAAGAACTCAAAATGTCTATTCTAGGTATGGAAGGAAGTCTTAGGGGTATCCTCCTCCCTAATATTTAGTTGATGATAGCCCGAATGGATTTTAAGTTTAGATAAATACTTATCACCCTGAAGCTGATCAAATAGATCATTAATCCTAGGAAGAGGGTACATATTTTTTACCATTACCTTATTCAACTGATGGTAGTCAATACACATCCAAAGAGAACCATCCTTCTTAAGCATGAAGAAAATTAGAGCACCGTATGGAGACATACTAGAGAGGATAAAACCCCTTTCAAGAAGATCTATCAACTGATCCTTAAGTTACTTCAACTCAGCCGAAGCCATTCTATAAGAAGGGATAGAGATATGACGGCTGTTCAAAAGTAGATCAATCCCAAAATAAATTACCCTATCAGAAGGAACACTAGGGAGATCATCAAGGTAGACCTTAGGAAATTCACTAACCATGGGTAAAGACTGTAAGGAAGGACCCTCTAAGTTAGAATCTTTAACACGAATCAAATGATAAAGACACCCCTTGAAAATCAATTTTTAGGCCCTAAGATATGATATGAACCTTAGGCATTAAGGAACTCCCTCCCCACTCAATAATCGGCTCAATAGGGAATTTAAAGATTATCGTATATGTCCGACAGTCAAAAGAGGCATAGCACGAATGCAACCACTACATCCCTGAGATAACATCAAAATCTAGCATGTCTAATTCAAATAGAACCACCAAAATTTCCCTACTACCAATGGATGCCACAAAACCCCTATAGACTATCCTAGAAACCACCGAGTAACTCTTCAGGGGAAAAATAAAAAAGGGGTCCAAAATATACTCAAGGCAAAAACCAAAATACACAGCCACAAATTGAGTCATATAATAAAAAGTAGACCCCAAATTAAGTAAATAATACATATCGTGAGAGAAAAGTTTAAACATACCAGTGACGACATCAGGAGATGCCTCAACTCGTGATGAGTAGTAAGAACGTACAGGAAATTTCAACCAATGTCTATACTAGATGTGGCAACCATCGATGCATGAGCTGATGGTGTAGCAATAGGAACCTTGTTGTCCTCATAAGAAATCTTTAAAGGACAATCCCGTTGCATATGACTAATTTGAACACAACTAAAACACCTATTCCTCTCATTCTCATACTGACCACAGTACAACTGACCATAAAATCTGTAAGAAGGATATGATAGAGCTGACTGGTCCCTACTGGCCTGAGATTGGGCTCCCTATTCCCTATAACCATCACCACTCTAGAAAAGATGATCTTCAGATGACATTATATAAGGTGCATTAGTCGTCGAATAAGAACAAGAGTTGCCCTACTTCTTTTTAGTCCATTTCAACCATTTTTACCACTCTATTACTGACCTCTACCCTAGTCCAAATACAAAAACTTCTTACTTTACCTCTCCCTAATCATTGATTTCTTCTTTTTTTCCTTCTCAGCCTACTGCATAGACACCACATGTCTACAGATGTCCATACCCTGTTCAATAGGGTAGATTTACTCTCCAAAATCAAATCAAGTGATAACCCAGAAGAAAATTTCCTCATTCTATCCCACGTGCTATACACTAGCTCTGGAGCACATGGTGATAACTGGTGGAATTTCAAGGAACATTTCTTAACCGTGATCTTTCCTTGCTTCGAATTCATAAATTTTTTAGCTTTTTCCTCCAACTCCTGAGGAAAGAAGATATTTAAAAAGGAACTAAAGAAATCAACCCATAAAGAAGACTCAACATCATTAACCCTAAGACGCTCCCACTCCTCATACCATGGGTGCGCTACATCCTTCAACTAATAAGCAATAATTTCCACACCCTCTACTTCAGTAGCATGTATAACCCAGATGATCTTGTCCATCTCATTTATAAAACTTTGAGAATCCTCCTCAACCATAGAACCAGTGGTAGTTGGAGAGCTTAACCTCATAAACTAGCCATCTCTAGTTTCATCAAATGAACTCTCAGCATTACAAGTAGAACCCATCTGACATAACTGAGATGTCACCAACTGTGTCAACAGATGAATAGATTGACGAAACTCAGCATTAATAATATCTCCCTGAGGTGATCGAGTATGAGTTTCACCAGCTGGAAAAGGATAAGTAGTGACAATTGAAACTCCATGATAATTATTAAAAGTAGCGACCCTAGACTGGGTATGTACCCCATAAGTAAGGAAAGATCTACCCACATTCTCCTCAGACGAGACAAATAAGTTATTATGAGCTTTAGATTATCTGAGAGGCATGAGCTGAAAGGCAAATAAATGGGAGTTAAAGGAATTCATGACTTTACACTCTATAGACCAAAAGTAAGACAACAAGAAAAGGAAATATTCCTAAATGCCTTGTATCCTCTCCTTTATAAGTGTGGCGCACTACACACCCATTAAAGAGAGTCTACTTCATACGACTTTATGGATGCCTAATGAAATTAAACCTACGCTCTGATATAAAATTTGTCACGACCCAAACTAGGGCCTGTCCATGACAGGTATCTCAAGTCCCTAGAGGACCAGAGACCACCCCCTGCCTATTCTAATATAACCAAGAACACCTATAAGTAGATGAATACAAATATAAAACAAAATATGAAAGATAAATTAAAGAGTCTATATAAGATCAATATCTGAAAACCATCCACAATACCATATCCATAGTACCCACAATGCCTTTATAAAATTGAGTACCAATTAAGTATCGGGAGATGCCCCGACCATAGCTAAAATAAATCTGAAACCAAGTCTAAGACATGAGAAACCAAAACACGAAATGAATTATTCCTAATGATGGAAGTTCACCACTTTAAGTCAACTCACAAACAAACTGCGAACACCTGATCACTGTGCAAAAAAAGTAGACTTTCCTTCGGATCATGAATCACGTGGGGATACAATGTCTGAAGATAGTTAGCAATTGGAATGCTGACATGTAACTCAGGGATAAGGGAATAAATAATGCCATGCGTAATAATTCAAAACAAGTAAAAACTCATGTACACCACTATATGCAAATACGAATATATATATATGTATCACATGCTAGAGTAGGGAACAAGGCTTAACATGAACGTTTAAAAACTTAACATGGGTTGTATAGCTGTATTACCCCATACTTTCTCCTATCATAGAATTGTCTTAAGAATGTTAGAAACTGGATTTGAAATAGAAATCTATTTTTGTACACATGGAATTTTTAATATTTTCACTTTTCATCATGTGAAAAATTTAATTAGCTTTCCAACGATACCAATTTTGTCTAAATCCTGTATTGGAGTGAAAAGTTATAGATGTTTTATCAAGAGTTGTCAGAATCGCCCAGGTGCAACGACCAGGTTGACGGAACGTCGATGTAGCAATGGACCGTTGCCTTGATTGTCACAGCCAAGGCAGTACAAAAACTTCTTTGATAAGGTGCGATGGACAGGTGTCTGACCGTTGAACTTGCGATGGATCGTTGCCCAAGTCGTCGCTACTTAGGCAGTGAGTCCCTATCCTAGTTTACCTACGACGGTCGAAATGATGGACCTTCGATCCAGCGACGGGACATCACATGAGTCGTTGCATATCTCGTTCAGTTACTTTTTAGTCATTTTTAAATGAGCTTTTTGGTATTTTACCACCCGTTTATATACCTAATAATATCCAACTAAGGCTCAAAATTTCATGATTCTTCCACAATATTAAAATTAGGGTTTTCTCCCTAAGAGCAATCCTTAAGCAACAAAATCCAAATTATTTTCAAGAACTAAGAGATTCAAATTCTTTAAGTTCAAGAACTTCAAGAAACTCACTACCAGGTATGCATAGTGTTCATTCATGGAATCCTTTCATCCATGAAGCCCAAGAATCTCTTTTCAAAGTTCAAGCGTATGGATTTCTTTATGAATTTCATTTTGGGTTTTCTTTTGTTCATGTTAATAATGACCAATTGAATTCTAATCCATGTCGGGTGATCAATTTTATGTGGAATTGATTAGTACAGGTTTAGATTCATGTGAACCTCTGATTAAACCATTGGATGATGAAATTGAAGTTAAATCATGATGTTTATTTGTTGTATAATATTGTCTACATATACTATGCTTACCATATGTTTGATTAAATGCCTATACGAAGGAAAAGTGCCCAACAAGTATGATATTACAAAATCCTCATGTATGTACAAGTTTATGCATATCACATGTTTGATGAAATGCCTTAATAAATGAATTATGGATTGTGATATTGGTCATTAATTCAATAAAGTCATGCTTTGTCAGTTTTTTTCCCTCGAGTCCTAGGGGTACTTATACCCGACAATTAGCTGTGTGCCTAGAGCCTATGTTATTTTCTCAAGATACTCTCAGTCAAGATATGTTCAGTAGAATTCTGTCAGCTTCATGACTTAGTAAAACTTTTATAAATTCAATAAAACTCAGTCAGTTATCAGACCTCAGTAATATTCTGTCAGTCAACAGAACTCAGTTAACTCAGTCCAGTCACTTTAGTTAATCATGTTTAGTGTCTATTGAGATAGGAGTAGAAATTAAAACCGAATAAACCCAAGGATTGGAACTTACCTGTTATATGAGGGTGTGATTATTAGATACAATCCTTGTGTTCCATAACTATGTAGCCAACATAGGTTGAGACATCATAGCCTACTATATGAGGGTAGATGAGGTGACTTAACCTGTTATATGTGGTTCCCACCATTCTCACTAGAGTTACTTATTATATAAGGGTTACTCACGGATTGTCCTTACCAGTGGCGCGGTATTGATACCCTTCTAATTGGGGTTACAAATTGGACCCCAACTCAGCCATAATGGCGTATTAGAGGCATGTTGCTTAGATAACTACTTCCCATAATTTTAGTATCAGTATCAGTAAAATAACTTTGATAGTTATACATAATTTAGGACTGTTAGATAAAATTAACTTAGATATAATACGGAGCTCAGCTAGTTCCATCAGATTCAGGACTGTCAAATACAGTCATTCATGTTATCAGTTATATCAGTCATCAGAACTTAGTTACCAGTCATGTTAGTTATCAATAAATTCATGTTATCAAGATCTCAGTTATAGTTACTATGTATTAATGCATGCATTCTCACGTTCATATTAGTCAGTTAGTCAGTATTGTTCATGCATATGAACCCCATGCATTTAGACTACCTCACATGCATACCAGTATATTCAAAGTATGGATGCATTTGGGCTATGGTGTCTTATACCATAGGTTTAGAGTCACGAGCTCCAGAGCGTCAGTGGCATTCTAGTCTCAGCAGTCAGACTTAGTAGTGAATCCTCGTCTTTCGAAAACATGATCATTTCTTTATTATCTCATTGATTAATTTATTAGTCAGAGTTAGTTGGGGACATGTCCTATCAACTCTTATTCAGATATTCATGTTTTAGAGACTTTTCAGACTATAGTATGTGTAGATAGTTTATTTTTGTTACTTTTGGGTATTTCATACCCCACCCAATTGTTATATTTTATCAGATATTATGTATTAGTTTGAACCTTATGTCCTTTTAGTTCATGTTTCTGCATTATATAGTATATTATGCAATATATAGGTACAAATATCAATCGTGGGTTAGCTTGTCATCCTTCGAGATCATGAGCACTGTGTAGTATTCTGGGTACCAGATTTGGGTGTTACAAAGTTGGTATCGTAGCCTAAGGTTCAATAGTGTCCTAGAAAGTCTGAAAGCCGCATCTAGTAGAGTCTTGTACATGGGTGTGTTGCGCGCCACATTTATGTGCAGGAGGCTATGAGATATTTTAGGAATATTTTCCCTTCTTTCAGTTTTCATGTCGTGACAGTGAGCATAATCTCAAGTCAATCTCTTAGTCTAATCCATTTCTCCCTTTCTTCTATAGAATATGCCTCCAAAAGGAAGAAATGGGAATCAGTCAGCCCCTGATCCCAAAGTACCTTTTGGGAAACATGTTTCTCACGAAGAGTTCAGAGCTGCATTTACTACTTTTGCCCAATTAGTTGAAACTCATAATGAACAACCAATTGTCGATCTAGCCAACCCAGTGGCTAATTCAGCTGCAGCCAAGATTTGGGACTTCACCCAAATGAATCCTCCATCCTTTCTCGAGTCTAAGGAAGATGAGGACCCTCAGGAATTCATTGATCTGGTTTAAAAGGTTACTAATGTTATGGGGTGTCAGCTGTTGAGAGTGCTGAGCTAGCTACATATTAGTTGTAGGATGTTGCTCACACATGGTATAAGCAGTGTAAGTCAGAAAGGCCAGATGATACAGGGCCTATTGAGTAGGAGAAGTTTGTCACCGCATTCTTAGAGAGGTCCTTTCCCCTAGAGCTGAGAGAATCTAAGGTGTTAGAATTCATCAACCTTATGCAGGGCAACATGACGGTGAAAGAGTATTCTCTTAAGTTTACTTAATTATCTAGATATTCCCCTCTTGTGGTTGTAGACAGCAGGGCCAAGATGAGTAAGTTTGTGTCTAGGAAGAATAATAGTATGGTCAATGAGTGTAGATCTATGATGTTGAATAGTGACATAACTTTAGATAGGCTTATGACTTATTCTCAGCAGATAGAAGAACAAAAGTTTAACATGAGGGAGAAGCAGATTAGGAGAACAAGGGTAGGTAGTTTCAACTTTGCTCAGCCCAAATCAGAAGGAGGAAACTATTCTCAGTTTTGTCCTAAGTCATGAGTTCCAGCTCTTTCTTCAGCTAGTGCTTCAGCTCTTAAGTTCAGGGAGGGTAACAAGGGTAACAAAGATAAAGCGCCAGGATCTAAGTCTCAGGGCAGTGTTAGTAGTGACCGTACCTATCTTCTTTTCTAGACTTATGGCAAGCATCATCAAGGTATATACAGAATTAATAGTGGTATCTATTTCAGGTATGCCAAGCCAAGCCATAGAGTCAGAGACTATCCTCAGCCAGGTCCTCAGGGTCAGCAGAACCATTCCCTAGTTCAGTTTTGTCACCCAAAGTAGAAGGGTGCCACCTCCAGTACTACTAGTGGGCAACGCCCAAATAGACTTTATGCTCTTCAGTCTTGGCAAGATCAGGAAAATTCTCCTTATATGGTTACTGGTACGTTACCGATCTGTCATGTGTATATTTATGCTTTGCTAGATCCAGGAGCTTTTTTGTCTTTTTTACTCTATATATAGTAGTTAATTTTTGAGTTAGTCCCAAAATTCTAGTAGAGCCCTTTTCAGTCTCTACCCCAGTAGGTAAAACTATCATAGCTCGACGGGTATACAGGAACTGCCCGGTTATGATATTTTAGAAAGTCACTTCAGTAGACTTAGTCGAATTAGAGATGATTAATTTT